>NW_027271406.1:1382500-1665000 GCF_040938485.1 Diadema antillarum | reverse complement strand
CATGTATATGGGCAGAAAATATTCCTACTTCATCCCGTCTCCACCTGGTTAGTTCATGCCACCTCAATGTTGTTGAATCACTGGAACATGCCCATTGTAGAAACAGTGCAGGGGAGTGACCCTACATTTCCCTGAACTTGCCACTCTGTGAATGACTGCCAGAGGTCACTCGGCTTTGTATTCTTTTGACCTATAGTGACCATAAGACTGTGTGGCTGTGAGAGTGGGAAGTCAGGCTTGACCCAGACCAATGTTCAGGACGATCTTGCGTGTGATTCAAACTGAGAACTGTTACAAATATGACTTTATACGATAATCTCTCACAGGAGGACCAACTGCCATAGCAACAGCCAATCAGCCTTTTAAAAATGTTTGCTTTTAATCACAGAAGAATACATGGTAAACCATCTGAAATAACTTTGTCTCGGTAACTCAGTCTTCATTGGATCTGAGTGCCCTTTTGTAGTGGTGACGGTCACTCAGCTCTGTAACAGTCATGTGGATGCAAATTCATACGATAACTATGTCACAATTGTTCTGTTTTTTTCGTTTTCATGACTTCCCTTTTTTCTTTCAAGTCAAGATGAAAGCTTATGCGATAGAAATTTTATTCTATGGCTGTCAATAATGGGTCAAAGTGGATTGTACTGATGAATTTCAACAAAATATAGAATAATTATGTATTCCACTATATAAGCTTTTGTTTGCACATTCCTTACTGGAAATGAAATTGTCTAGACATGTGTACTTTAATATTTGGACAATCTATTCACTCTTTGTGATGTCATGTCATGTTTCTGTCAAGTTATTTTGCCTTGTCATGTGTTGTAAGCATACCTGTTAGAAGAGCCTTCTTTCAGGCACTGGATTTCATGGTTGAGAAGAATTTACTCTCTGATTTGTTACATATATACATTGTATTTTGTAAGAAAAATTAGCCCCAATGAAAATGTTTATGCAGGGCTGCACACTAACCCATTTTCTCTACTGGGCCAATCTGTTTGTCTGACCAGTAGATACTCATTTTTTCCATCTTTTACTGGTCCATTCCTGAAAAAGTTACTGGTCAGGGACCGTCGGACCAGTGTCAGTGTGCTGTGTTGGTTTATGTCATCGGCATTCCCAAATCAATTTCTTTGATCGATGATTACAATGATGATAAAGATGTGTGATTAGTGGTGAAGATATGATATTTTTTTATTGCTTTTTCAGATTTTGTAATATGTTTTACTGTACTGTACTAAAGACATCTTCACTTCAAAAGATTCATGGACATGAACACAACAGAATTGTATTCATGATATCCTTTTTGGCTGTATTGATTATGACAGGCACATTTAGTGCATATGCTGAGCATATCAATTCAGAATTTTCTTGCACTTCCAGTAAATTTCTTGCATGATAACAGTGAGCTGGTGTTATTGCACTGCATGTACCTTGGGGGGGGGGGGGGGGGGGAGAGAGAAAAGTAAATACATTGGACTACAGGTAAATGCTTAGTTTTCTTGAATTAGGAAAGATCAGTATGAGATGTTCATAATCATGTTCTAATTTGTCACAAGAACGTGGATGATTAATTTTTCTTGCTTTCCATGTTTTTCTCATCTCTCATCTTAAAGCAAGGAACTTTTTGTTGCCAAATTTTACCAAAATATGAATGTGTATTAAAAATACATGTAGTACCGTGAAAATGCAGTTTTAGTTGGCGTTAGTAGATCAGCCACAATGAAAATCTTCATTTGAATTCTAATCTTCCTTCTCCATGATCAGTTTGTGCAATATACACTGTTTATTGTCAATTTTTGTGTAACTATTGGCAATATTGCCTGCTAAATCAGAATCTGTGATTTTTAATTAGACCTTTCCTTCCAAGAAAGAAGTGGAATTTTCTTATTACATGACCTTGCCATTCCATTAGTCTTCCATATTCAGGGGCTGAATTTTTGAAGATTTTATCTGTGCCTTGACCATTTATCTGTGCATGGTGAATTGGGATGGGATGGTGTGTTTGGGGGGGGGGATATAGATGGATGTTGATGTGTGATAGAGTGTATATAGAGACGTACATTGTACTTACAAAAGGTAAATTTATACTTTGTATTGACTTTTCTTTCTACCTATCCTAGTTCAAGCATCTTACTTTCACCTGTACACAGTGCCTTCATGGTGAAATACAGTAGGTATTTGTAGTACCATTGTTTAAATGCAGTGTATTTCATATTTTTCTACTGTCCCGTTTGCTGAAATAATTCATAGCACTTGTACATGTACAAGTAAACTTATACCACAAAGTCTTCATGTTTCTTTATGGTTAACCTTGGATATGATAATCCCATAAATCAAAGGAGCCTGTTTGTACACAGTTCATTTTTATAAGAGATAGTCCCATCCGAGTATACAGCATGTATGTACTTATCTGAACAGTCTTTTGGTTGCTTTGTTTCAAGGACCAATACAATGCATGTATAAAGCTGAATTTTCAGTTGTTTTCTTTTTTTTTTTTGCTTGCCTCGTGTGTGTGTGTGTGGGGGGGGGGGGGGGGGGCTAGGGAGATTCAGTGTACACCTTTCTATATTTTGTTTTACATTTGACAATAGCACATTGTATTTGCATATTGACAGTTTTCAATTAAAAAAAAATGAAAATACTCAAATTAACTTCAAGAAAATGTCCTCAAGCTTGAAAGGTTGAATTTTTTTTCTCCACAGTGTAATGACGATACATGTTACATTATGTGTACCACTAGCCTTCCAAGTTACACATTATATCTTTGGATGACCGGATGACCACCATGGCTTCATTTTGCACAATGCAACTCTTTATACATGTACCGTGCACATTAAATTTGGGCATACCGCGTAGTTTGTGTACAAATTCAAAGCAAAGTGATGACTCTTTGTGATTAGTGGACTCTGCTACATTAATTGTAAATGTGTACATCATGTGTACATTTTGTATGCCGTCTTGTATGGTTGGCTTGTGTGAGGCGTATAGGGTATGGCATTACCTCAAAGTTTCAGTGGCTGTGGTGACCTGGGATACATTGTTACATGTATGATCCAATAAAACAAAGAGGATATTTGTTATTAACAATCTTTCCTCAACTCATGAGGATTAATTTTTACATCATACCTTGCTATGAATCATGAGGTTTAGAACAAGAATACACACTCTTCAGTTCCATCCCTGACTGCCAGTGCTTTTCTTGTATGATGAAAGTACATTTGGCAACTGATGCACCAGAGAATACAGTACCGGTACACTGCACAGATGGTTACCACTAGTACATGTAACTGTATACCCCTGATATTGAGTTGGTTTTCACATCAAGCTGTAATATGAACACGTTTACCGGTATGTTTGAGTGAGTGAAAGCAGACATCCATCACAATGATCTGCCTGCATGAACACATGTACTTTCTCTCAAGACTCGACTGAAAGGAGATACATGTACATGTATGTACTTACACATACATTGTACATTTATTTCAAATGACAGGAGGCGGTAGCACAAAAGCAGACTAGATTATTTGTTTACGGAAAATCACGAAATCTAGAGAATTTCAACCATGAACATGTTTTTTTTTGTTTTTTAACTTTGACATTTTTATTAACTTACAATTCATGCAGTACTAACTAGAAATGTCGCTATGGCAGAGCTACCAAGTCTCACGCATTCTGCGTGAGACTCAAGCATTTAGGGTCTGTCTCACGATCTCACGCATGGCACCCATTTTTCTCACGCATCCGGTGAAGTCTGCAATTTGGGCCAAAAATAAGGAGCATAGCTCAAAGGATTAGAGTGATAGTTGCAATTGAAGGTATATTTCCCTTTTGCCTTTCAAAATTAGTAAAAAATAGTTACTTACGTATGCACCATATCGCATCATTAAGAGTTAATAATTTAAAAAAGCTCCCTACCATGGGAGGGGGACACCCTCCTCGTTCGCATGCGCATGCGCGCGAGCGCCGAGTCATAAAAATCTCACTCATAAAAGTTTTTTGAACTTGGCATCTCTGCTATGGCGACTGGTATGCCTCCGCCATAATGCATGATTCTCTTAATAGGTCTAGATAGTACATGTGGACAATGTGTGATTACATTTTCACAAAAATGACAAGTTTGTCACAAATGTGTTGAATGTTCACTTTCCTGGACCTAGCTTTAATTGGATGAATAGGAGAGCATGTATTTAGGATTTAAGGACTTTAACTTGACTTTGACCCATTCATACGTTTATGCATTGAGTAATTTTCAAGGTATGGTGAAAAAGTGCAATTTCTGTATTGAAAAGTACATTGTTACCATTTTCATCTGGCCTTTGACCCTAAAATTCATAAGATAATCACTGTCAGGCAGAACATGCATAAATATGTAGTACGTTTCAAGATAAATTGAGCCACTTCCGAGATACGTGTGTGGAGGAAAAAAGTTAGTTCAGCACTTTCACTTGATCTTTGACCTTTTGACCTTTGAGGCAAAAAAAAAAAAAAACTTTCCAAAGAATCTCTAATAGGTTATACATGCATACACCATGTGTAAAAAAAGATAATCCTGCTGGCATTGCATAAACATGAGGGAAATAGTAAAATTTTGAAGTGTTGCCCTTGACCTTTGACCCCATGAACCCTAAATTCTCTAGATAATTACTGCCAGTCAGTACATGTATATACATGTGTATACTATGTTTCATGAAGATACCTTGAACAATTTCCAAGGTACAGAGAAAAAGGTGAAGTTTTAATATTTTCACTTGACCTTTTGACCTTTGACCTCATGACCCAAACTTTCACCACAGAATCTTAATCAGGTAATACATGTTACACTAAGTTTCAAGAAAATATCTTCAGGTATTGCATAGATATGATGGAAACAGTTAAATTTTATGTATTTGACCTTGACCTTTTGACCTTTGACCTTGAGCACGTGCACCCAAAAGTTGATAGGCACAACTTCAATCCCTAATACACATACATGCCAAGTTTCATTAGGATACCTCAAAAGATTTTGATAGTTACCCTGTCCACAAAATTCATTACGGACGGACGGACGGACGGACGGACGGACAGAAAACCTGAAAACATAATGCCTCCAGCTCCACTTCGTAGCGGAGGCATAAAAAGACTATCTTTTGTAACATTAAAAATACTAGTACAGTGCACTCCCGTTACAACGAACACGGTTATAACGAAATTTCGTTATAACGAAGTAAAACTTCTGGTCCTAAAATTATCGCCATTAAAGTCTATGGTACAAAATTCGCTTTAACGAACATGGTTATAGAGAAATTTTCGTTACAACGAAGTCTTTTCCGAGCACCACTGTCAAAGAAAAACAAAAGAAATGTGCTCCGTTATAACGAAATGCGGATCGCTTTCGAAAATACCTTAGCGGAACAAGGTATTTACAGCGTCTCTGCATCGGCGAACGCGTCACATCACTGTGTGTTCGCTTGGTGTGTCACGCAGTTTCCGAGGGGGACTTGCGTTATTGTAATACAATAATCTGAAATTGATTGACTATTTGTTTTATGGTTCACATAGCTTTCCAGTGTATGACGAGTATTCAACAAACATAATATCATATATGCGTGGCTTCCTTGTTTTCGTTATACATGAATATTGTATTTGTTCGTTTATAACGAAATTTCGTTATAACGAAAGAAAACTGACGGTCCCGAGCATTTCGTTATAACGGGAGTGCACTGTACAGTGTACTCTGTGGGGTATGCAATCTCCTTGTAACAACTTAAGTGAAGAAGGGAAGATGGACATGGATACTGGATCTACATTACAAAATGTCTTTATTTGTCACATATTTGTACATACATTATTCAACTACATTTTGTGTATTGGGAAAAACTTTTCCAAAAAGATACTCAAGAACTACATTCACTGAACTGAAGACTCCACACGCATACAAATAGTAGGCGAGCAGCAACTCAAATTTTTACAGACATGTCTGATATCAGACCTTGACGGATTCATTATACAAAACTATGTATTATTTTGTATGGCTAACTTTTCTATGAACATAGAGTATTTGAAGTCAGCGTGTTACAGGTTATTTGAAAAAAAAAAAAACCAATCAAGAATTTACCAAAATGAGATATTTGAGAGGTTTGACTTGAGTGCGTACTAATGACAAACATTGTACATGTACATGTATTTGCAAATGAATATACACTCACATCAATATCACGAGCATTGGCGTGTGATATGATGCATGGAAAAAGAATGTAACGGAGGACTAAAATTATTGCAAACTAAAAAAACAGTGGTAAAAAAGAACATTGTCCGTTGCAGGGATACCTAAAACACATACCACAGAACTGGTCGTGGTAAATCTCTGTTTGTAAATTGCGACTTGAGAACAAGCATTGACAAACAAAGGACTAATGACTTATCCAACATGTTTAGGTGAACTTGTCATAATCCAATGATCTCAGATCAGTAAAATCATTCTTCCTTTTTCATGTGGCACACAAAAATATTGATATTGATAGCTGGGAGTGGATTTTCTTCGCTTCCTTTTTTTCTTTTAATTACACATAGTCAACTTACTACAGAAAACTCAGCATCGTTAGGATAAATTTGCTAATGCAATGTATGAAATTTATTGATTCTCCGATCAGATAAAAAAATGTGACGATTCCACTACTGTATCACCATATATTTTGTGAGTCTAAATTTTCGCGAATCGAGACTTCCCGACGATTTCGCGAGTGGTTAAATTCGCGATCGTGGAGTCCTGCACTGAACGGTGAAATGTGTACGCGTACGTCACATTCGTATCAGAATCAGAGTCAATATTTTAGCATGTTTTTAATTTCGCGAATAGCAGCTGACTCGCGAAAATAAAATCCTCGCGAAATATTCGGCGTATACAGTATGTTAATACCCTTGATAGATATAATGACATTGAACGTAAAATTCCAGGCCTAATAGATCTGATTTGTGCAGAGTTGACTGTAACTACATCATCATGCTATTTGAGTTAAAATACACACTGTCATGGCATGCAATTGTGTGGATGTACTGAACACGTATCCTCTTTTGAACGCAAACTGTCAATCGTGATGAGCAGACTTTGTTCCGCAGTCTAATGCACAAACATCATTGTCAATTACAGTATTTGTCTTCTTCTCTTATTTGACAAATTCTAAAAACCATTGTCCGACTCTGTGAAATATCAAAATCAATTACCAAAAAAAACCAACAACAAACAAACTTATAATTTGTGAAAATTATGACTGCTTCTGGTTTCATACATGGCACAACCCACGCCTTACAAAGTATGTGACCATGCCATGACAGGTTGCAGCTGGCTGGCCTCTACTATGCTGTATATATAAACACTTGAAAAGTCAGTCTCTATCTCTCCTGGAGTTCAGGGAACATGCTCCCTTGAAAGCCTGGAATGTCACGTAACAGAGATCATCCACTCCTCTGCTCAAGGTGACAACTGGCTTCACCAAGAGCAACAACAGGTCCTGGATGTCACACTCCTCGGTATCTATACAAAAAAGTCCACAAAGAGTTCATTTCTCTCCTGAGGGGCTGAGTATTAAAAGGCAGTGGCTCTACAGCTGCTATTCCCTCATCTCACCATCTTCCTCCTCTTCTTCCACTCCTCGGATGTACATCACATTGTTACACCTGCGAGTAGAGAACACAAATGTGAGACACATGTAATCCCCTGTACTTCATCATTTTATAAAACAGCAAAATGCCAATGCTGCTTTTTTAAAAATATTTTTATTTATGATGGAAAGTGGACTAGACAATGGACAAACAAATCATAGAGATGCAGAATTAACACAGGAAACCTACAGCTTCAGGAGATTTATACAATATTTTTCATTGTTTAAATTATTCATAAAGGTCTCTGCACAATGTTTGCATGCCCAGGCATTAAAATGTATATATTACACAGTTTTATGCTATTGAGTTGTTTTAATTGATATACCTTATACATTGCATTTTTACGCTACTGTCACCCGGCAGGATCGCGTTGATTTCTGCTTCATTAATCATTTCGGCTTTAATCATACACACTCATATTTACATTATCATTTGTTAAATGATAATGAACAAACCCAGATCTATTCAAACTGTTGAATGCGTTTGTTTCTTTTTCTGAACACCGACTCAAGTAGATTAACATGCATTATTCAACTATTTTTACGCTACTATCACCCGGCGGGATCGCGATGATTTCATTAATTATTTCGGCTTTAATCATACACACTCATATTTACTAACCAGCAAAACAAGTAATGTAAGTCGGAAATAAAAATGGAAAGGATATAATGATGAGTTACACTTGCATTCCAATTGTCCCATTTTTGGCCACGAGTGTCGCTACATGAAAAGTCTTTTAATGCGTTATTTTTTTTTTTCTCTCGTTGCGGTGTGGTCTGACATTCTATCATGCACGCATACACAAGTGTATCTCGCGAAAAAGAAAATTGAATGATTATATTCAATAACTTGGTAGGAACACTGCGTGGGTTAGAAGAAAACACGGAAGGAACTGTACTCTGCAAAACGGGAAAGAGATGTGGATAGCGTGAATTCGGTTTTCAATGTTTCGTTTGTCGTGTGTTTAAAAGCGGCAAGTCAAGAAATGGAACCTTGTTATATCCAATCAAATTGCTTATGTTTTTCTTTATTATGATGCACCGAAATTTTCCTCGTTGTAACCCGAATCTCGTTACAACCAATCTCGTTAATACCGATTCGTTCTGCCATAGGTGTACATGCAAAGGAAAACGGGACCGACGCGATCACCTCGTTATAACCGAACTTGTTATAACGGGGTTTCGCTGTACCAAACATATACATGTAAGGAAGGAAAATGAAAGTTGGAAATTCTCTCTTCTTGATGTGACTACCACAGCTGATGTTACAAACTACAGTTTACTTAACATCAAACACCATGAAATTGAAGAAATTACCCACCTGATTAGAACTTCCCCGAGATTCCCTGTGAAGGTACCATCAATGTATTCTTCTGTACTTGCAAGCTAGAAATGAAACAAGATGTGAAATGGTTAATTGTCTACATTGTACACAGACAGAGCCAATCTCAATCACTTGGTCAAAACAGTATGCCCTCAGGGCATACTCCTCTAACCTGACTGAATACTCCTGTCTCCATTTGACAGGTACATTTAATTATACAAAGCACACTACATGTATTTTGTTCAAACCATGCTCAGAGCTTTGGGCATCAAACAGTAGATTTCTGCAAAAATCATACAATATAAAACACTTTATCACTACATTCTGACATGGTAATCCGTAAGTTTGAAAGGATGAAAAACAAAAGAATAATTGAGACAAAGCAGAATTCTTGTACTCTGTACTTACAAATTTCTATTTCGCTGGTTCCAAATTTTCAGTTGGTATCAACCTTTTGAAGTACAAGTATAAAAGATTGTCACCTTAATTACCTTGTTTGGCCAGCTGGGAATGCTAATGTGCATGACAAACTGAGTTGTAGTCCTAATGTAGCTAAATTGTACATATTGTATAAAAATCATGGGACAAAACAGATCCCAATGATTAAGGCATGAGACAAACCAGGTTGATTAAGGTTACTCATAGTACACTTTCTATGCACAGCACAAGTTAAATGGACATTTACCAAAGAAGAAATGCCATATTGTGTATCTGTAAGGTAAGCCGTGAAAAAAAAAAAGAAAAAAGAAAAAAAGCAGTGATAGGCCAGTTAAAATGTGGGCATGATCAGACAATTACAAACATACAAATGTGTAATTACCATCCAAACGACACAAAGTCAACACACATTATTTCCTGGTCACAAAGTACAACCTAAACGGTGGTGTAGGCTGCTTGCACAGGACTGAAATTATTCACAATACATGTACACTAAATGTAAATATAAAAACTTAATATACATTGTATTTCACTTTATCTCAGTAGGAAAATAAAAACACCCTGCAATAACAGAGGATGTTACTGTATATCAGGACAACAACCCCAAAATCATAGAGATTAAACAATTCATAAGTACAGTAATGCTGTGTACAAAGCACGGTGGCTATGCATTTACATGTGACCTGTATTTCACTGAAAATTGTTAAAGAGTCAACACCTATCTGCTTCAATGTGCTGACAATGATGCAATGTGATCCTTTGCACAGCGTACAGATAATGCGTGAGACCTCACCTGTACATTCATGTAACCATCAACAGACACCAGATAGCCTTTGTACTCCATTCCCCACTTGAGTCTCACCATTACAGGTTTACCAGTAAGACCATTCAAAAATGGCTTAGGGTTCAGAGGCATTCCCTGCAGAAGAAGGGGAAACAAATGACACAGAATAAACCAGACAGCTGTTAATAAAATCAATGGTATAATTGTATGTGTGCTCTTTGCAGACATGCAACACTGCTCTACAGTTGTACTTAAATTCACAAGCGAGCAAGCCATGCAATCAGAGGCCATGTTTTGTACATAAATCTCTTCACGTGCATGCGCAAGCTAGCTCTGAAAATCTCAGTCACAGCTTGTAAGTTGTATGCATGGCTTGCGTGCTGTCTGTACTGGATGCGGCGGGACGCTTGGATGAAAGGTGGCCAAAGCAAGGCTAGTGGGAGGGAGGAATTCATAAAGAAAGTGAACCAGTAATACCTACAATTCACAAA
The DNA here is from genome assembly GCF_040938485.1 of Diadema antillarum. NCBI lineage: Eukaryota > Metazoa > Echinodermata > Echinoidea > Diadematoida > Diadematidae > Diadema > Diadema antillarum. Next base: position 1,654,320 of record NW_027271406.1, on the reverse strand, counting down.
GTGATTGATTAGTTCGCTGACAAATTTGAGTACCCACCTATAGTTTTTGTATGTCATCAGTGTGCTGTGAAATAGTACTTAATTCGTAGTCTACAAGACCAGGTTATAGAGTAGCCATAATAAAAAATCATGGGCGTACACGTTGTACATACTCGAGTACCCACCTATAGTTTTTGTATTCATCAGTGTGCTGTGAAATACATTGTAGTACTTAATTAGTAGTCTAATTTGGAATATATATACAACAAGACCAGGTTATAGAGTAGCCATGATAAAAAATCATGGGCGTACATACTCGAGCAGGATTCAAATTCATGAAATTCTTCTGCATGCCATGTAAGGATTAGAACCAACACTTGCTGTCGGGCGGAAGCTCAGTGGTCTAGTGGAGATGACGCCTGTCTGGAGATATACATCAGTAGGAGGTCATAGGCTCAAATCCTGCTCGAGTATGTACACCCGTGATTTTTTCATCACGGCTACCAACAGGTAATTCAGGTAAAAAAACACTGATCAATTCAGTGCTTATTTACGTCGATGTTATGTCGATGGCAATTTGTCAATCAGTTGCAAAGAAAACATCTCGACGGAAGAATTTCACGAATTTGAAAGACCAAGTTAGTTCTGATTTTACATCTCTCTTTATTTTTAGGAATATTTGTAAAATAATGTCAGACTTCACTTTCATGGGGCTAATTCATGGCATGTATGAAGAGGCAAAAGCTGCACAAAAATTACATGAAAAAAGCTCAAAAAATTCTGAGTCAGATCAGGCCGATGTCGATAGATGTGCCCTGCATTGAGCGAACCCGCTGGCGCCCATGGTTTGGCAATGGCAGGTCGCTGCACATTGCCATGTCATCAGTTGATTAAAATAAAACTCAATTTTTGTCAAAGAGCGCAGAAAATCTTTTCTTCTCAACGTGGAGAGTGGACATGTGATGTGTGTGGAAAAAATAAAAATTAAAAAAAATCACCGTCCCCGTGCAAACTTGCTAACGTCAGTCCCAAACACGCCGTAACAGTAAATTTATAGAATCTAACACAAACAGTTGAGTTAACATTATGTTACATGTATTAACGTACACGTAGCTTTAACAAGTTAGATTCTATAGATTCTAAAGTTATGTGAGATACAAATTGTAGACTCTAACGTTAACGTTAGGTCTAGATCATTATTTTAACTGGTTAGACAAGTTAGATTGTTAGATCAGTTCGGGAAACCCACTCACAAGGGGGGCCCCTCCTTATAAGTAACCCGTCCCCCTTATAAGTAACCCCGTCCCCCTTATAAGTAACCCCCGGGGCACCCCTTATAAGGAGTCTCCACGCTTTTTTGCAATGCAACGCGAAAATGAAAGGACTGCGGCAATTCGCTTGATTATGTCCATAAAGCTTGACAAGTTTCCTAGTTACGAAATTTAAGCGAAATCGGTTTGAGGCATCATATCTAAAATCATGGATTTAAATGGGCAAGTCCAAGATAAGGTCCCCTCAGAAGGCAAAATTTCATCTTTGCTCAATATTGATATGTTTGGTATCAATTTGAAGCTTATGAGTTGAAGTTTTGATTTCCATGGAGGAAAAAATTATATTACATAAATTTATGCAAATTTCAAGGGCTTCATTTGCATAAATGTGAAACACAGCGTTACGTATGGGACATTTATAAAAATTCATATTAATTCAAAGGAAAGCAAATGATATTTGATTAATATGTGGACATAAGAAGTTCATCAAATAGTTTAACTTGGTATGAAAATTTAGGGATTATGCAATTGATTATGCAAATTAGCTCGTGTCCTATCATGAGATGTCCCATACGTAACAAATTGAGGTCATTTTTTTAGGTTTTTTCTGAAATTGCTGAGGTTATATTAATGCCCTTTTGGAAAGTTCTAATTTATTGTTTAGAGAAATTAAATACCATAGAAAAAAGAAAAAACAGTAAAAGGAATATTTTTTATTAGGCATTGAAATAATGTTACGTATGGGACAAATGCGTTACGTATGGGACATCCTCATACATAATGCATGTGAATGCATAGTAGCTAGCTGGGAAGGTCTCTCAGTACACAAATGGTCAATCATCCTGAAGAAAGCATCCCAACATTGTCGCTACTTTTTGAGTTATAGACACTTTAAACAATACATGTACTTGATTGAACAATTTTCAGAAAGGGGGAGGGGAAAATGGCAAAATACACAATGAAAAATCAGCATTAAAGGGATGGTATAGTTTTTTGTAGAAATGGGGATTCAGTTTCCAACATTTAATGAGATGATTGGAAACCAATTATGAATTACTAAAGAGCATACAATCCTAAGACTAGAGGAATTCAAAGTTTAGTGATGGAGATCCAATTTGAAATGGTTGTGATATAAATATTTAAACAGAATATAAAGTAAAATGATTTTTTTTTTGTGCAAGTGATACACAAATTGTCCTTATTCAGGTCTCAATAATAGCCACGACAAAATTCATGGGTATACATACTGAGGTGTGACTCGAATCAATGACCTGACTGCTAGACAGACATCTACTCGATCACTGGGGTTCCACACAGCAGGTATTGCTTATCTACATTGTATAAAAATTAATATTTCTTGTGTCAAGTTGTTTTTTATTGAAACGAAATGGCAAACTGCCCTTCATCAATGGAAGTAAACACTTTAAACTATTCAATTTTTCAATAGTAACTATCCTGATAAAAATAGGGCATACATACTCAGGTTGGTCATAAAAATATAGAATATGATTAAATATGATTATGATGGTAAATATTTGGGGAATATTGTTCCCTTGTCAATCTGGATCAGTATTTGAGTAGTTTCAACTGATTCCATTTCAATAATTATGCAAAAAATTGTTTATGGGTATTTTGCAAAATTATTTTGCAAAATACCCTTAAACATGTCTCTCCACACACTAAACGAATGGGGGACAAAGGGCATGCATACTCAGGTTGGTCATAAAAATATAAAAATATGATTGAATATGATTAGGATGGTATATATTTGGGAAATATTGTTTCCTTGACAATCTGGATCAGTATTTGAGTAGTTTCAACTGATATTACTTCAATAATTATGCAAAATACCCATAAACATGGTTTTTCACACACTAAATGAATGGGGGACAAACTGTCCCATACGTAACTGTCCCATACGTAACACGTCATGTCTGTCTTTAATTAGAACCTGTAATTAGAGCTTTTTACCTAATGACACGAAACTTACCTGTGATAATCTTGAGTGTTGTGACTTTCATCACAGTGAGTTACAAGTTGTGGAATGAAATACTTTCAGAGAGTTTTGAGGTTGAAAAAAATGTTCAAAAAAACAAAATTTTTCTGGTCCCATACGTAACAGCACATATTTTCTCTTCTAGAATATAATTGTGAAGGTCATTTTTCTCTATTTTTTGCATGATTATACTTCTCCTAGATATCAATCACCATGATAAAGTTTAATATGATCAAAAGCCATTAACACTATTTTTCAGGTCATAAAAGTCTCTGAATGTCCCATACGTAACGCGCGTGTTATCTTGGACTTGCCCAAATGCAATGTCAAACGACCCATGCGAATGCTGAAATGCGAGCAATTACTGGCGTGAGTGTCGCCAGGCGCGGCGGCGCGGCAATGCTTGAGTGCAGACGTGGCGGCTGAGTACGGCACTCAGTCGCCACGTCTGCACTCAAGCATTGCCGCGCCGCCGCGCCTGGCGACACTCACGCCAGTAATCGCTCGCATTTCAACGTTCGCATGGGTCGTTTGACATCGCATTTAAATCCATGATTTTAGATATGATGCCTCAAACCGATTTTGCTCAAATTTCGTGAGTAACTAGGAAACTTGTCAAGCTTTATGGACATAATCAAGCGAATTGCCGCAGTCCTTTCATTTTCGCGTTGCATTGCAAAAAAGCGTGGAGACTCCTTATAAGGGGTGCCCCGGGGGTTACTTATAAGGGGGACGGGGTTACTTATAAGGGGGACGGGTTACTTATAAGGAGGGGCCCCCCTTGTGAGTGGGTTTCCCGAACTGAGATGAGAAGTGAACAGGGCAGGGCCAGGGCAGGGCTAAATGTGACAGTTAAATGTGTAAGTGCAAGGGCTTCATCCCTCAGTATGCAGCAGGTGCAAGCCTCATGAGCAGCTCGCCGATCGCCCCGAAGCTGCGAAGGCCTCATGCGCACCCCAGCCATGGCCATGCTCAAGAGGTGGAGGGTAAGTTCAGTAACTTCCAGTATGGTGAAAAGAGAAAAGTGTTCGAATGCACGTCGGCCGCGTCGGCGTCAGTGCAGAGGCTAGAGCGCTGTGACCGAAAATCCCTCTCACATTCACTAACGTAGGCCTACACTGCGTTACAATTTACATTCCTGTCAATATACATCGCATAGGAGGCGCGGGCGCGGGGCTCGACTCTCTTACAAATACAAAGTAGGTTTCCTACGTTTCATATCATTTTCGAACAAGGAAAAACACATTTTTTTAACAAGAATATTAAAGTGTACTGTTCAAACAAAAAACCGTCACAAAGGCACTAAACGTTGATCTTACCGCACTCATATTGGCAGATTTTAGTAACTCTCAACAAGGTAGAAAATAGCGGGCTTCAGAGAGGGTAACAGCACAAACTCAAGATAGATATAAAGATACAGACAAATAACGTTACACATGTGGGACGCACTCTACGCTGCTGCAACGACTTTAGGTCAAAATTTAGATTGTGGTGTTGGATTTATTAATTTCACTTTACATGGAAAAGCTAGTTAATTTATATGAAGAAATAATAATATATAAAAACAGAATGTGCTATTTTCAGTTCATAAAATGATCATGCAAATTTGTTTTAAAAATTAATTTTATCACTCTTCAACTTGGCAGTTAGCTTGCCGATGGTCACAATTCCGTTCTATACACAGTCTAGGGACCAAATCAGGTACCACACACAGTATGCCCTAAAAACGACTGGAGAACACTCTATGCATCCATGGGCAACTTGTAAAATTTCATAAAACGATAATGATACAGTATTTTCATAGATCCTACCTTCATTTTCTACTTTTAATTAGGAGCATGTATGTTTGGAAGGAAGGAAATGCCTTTTTTGTCTGTGTTTGTCAGACAGTGAGTCACCTTTTCATCAGACACTTTTTTAGATTGACGTCAATTGAACATTTTATACAGTTTCATTTTTCATTTCCTCTTTCATTTCAGACATATGGGATGTATGTTATGATAAGATTTCAATAGAAAATAAAGAAAAAGGATTGATGCCAATTGAATTATATCCAAATAAAACAAAAACTTGGAGGAAAATGTGTGTGTGTGTGTGTGTGCGCGTTGAACTGTTACATCGAGTTCGATAGGTCTTACTCTTCCAATGAGTGAAATTCAAGGAAAGAATATATAGGCTGAAAGGGTATAAAAATTACATTATACTGAGAGAATAGCTTTTTTTCTCTTCACCCTCTCATTTTACCTGAACTTGACTGAGAAGTGTCATTCGCTGTGCCTGCAATAGATACACTACAGCAAACAAAAAGAAAATAAAACTTTTTTGAGTTCCTTATTATTTTGCTGAAAATCAATGTATATTGTACTATGTATATTAAAGGTAAATTCATTGGCTATCCACTTAGTAGGCTGATACAAATGGAAACTTTACGCACGAATGAACACATTTGTTTTTACCCTCCAAGGCTCAAAATTAGTAAAAAATTGCAAAAAATGACATATCTTTCATTTGCTATAGTGCAGCCCTTCAAGATAACAATGACAACAAAAGGCCACTAGTATAACACAATGAGAGGCATTGAAATAGCAAAAATAAGTTTTTGGTATCTTTATCTCTTTGTAACTTCTATCAAAAAAAAAGTGGGAAACTAAAGGGGGAAAATGAAAATTTCTGTAGGTATACTCAAGAGTCAAACTTCAAATGACATATGGAGAAATATGCATAAAGATGATTAAATGAGCAGAATTTCTTTATTTCATTCTTTTAATTTATTATTTTCAGAATTCTTAAGACAAATTGAAGAACCGATTATCATTTATAATTTTCCCAATAAAAAGAAATCAAATGTCTACATTTTTCATTAATATTGCTTCTTCTCTTATTTCATTTGAATTTGGATTGGACACTAAGATTCTTCCTTTTCCTCCATTATTTCAGCTTTCATTGATCTTTTGGGCTTTAAAGGTATATTTATTCATTTTTTTGCAACTTAATTCATGTTTCTTTTTGTGTGAAATTTGTTTTTGTTTTATTTTAGCTTTCATTGATCTTTTAAGCTTTAAAGGTATAATATATCTATTTTTTTGCAACTTAATTCATGTTTCTTCTTGTATGAAATTTGATTTTGTCTTTACTGTTATATGGAAAAGCATCTGCGCCTGAAAGACAACTACTTGTTTATTCTTGCAATTTATACTTTTGTGCCTTTGAAGAGAAAAACAAATTAAAGGTGTTCACGACCTACCTGAGGGGTGTTTCATAAAGCTGTTCTTGAAGTTACGATCGACTTAAAAGAAGGTGATCAGTTCTTGAAATTCTGATAAGTACATGTATAGCACATCAGAACTAATCACTAGTTGTTCTTAAATCGTTTGTGACTTTAAGAACAGCTTTATGAAACACCCCCAGGTTGATAGTCAATTAAATTACCTTTAATATGGCACATTATACGTTAATTTAGCCAAGTATTCTATGACTTGAAAAAGTGTTTACTTTCTTCTTTTTGCTGAGTGTATTTTGCTAGTCTCGTGCAGTCTTTACCAGACGTTTGATGTAATACGATTTGTTATCGCCGATCCTGTGTGTATAACGAAATTAGCCACTACCAAAGAGTATAGAAGCGCACGCAGTGCGCTAAGAGGGAACACTCTCCCGATTTTACACGTAAACGGTTGTAGTACGCAATGGAGCCCGATGGCGGCCATTTTAGGATGCAAGCCGCTGGATCGTCCGGAGCGTATAACACGTGGCCGTATAGAGAAAATTCTGCCTCCCTTTCATTTTCTTATTTTTACAGGGCATACAAGATTTCAGATGTATATAGGACCTTGTTTTATCATACAGAAGTATCATTTCTACGAAATTATGATATAAAATTGAAGAAATACCTTTTTGGTTCCAGGTTGTTGTCCCTCAAAGTTCGAGCTAACTAATGAAAGTACGTGCAGGCCTAACTAAAACGTACTCACAAAGCGCTCCCTCCATCCCCCCCCCCCTTCTCTCCCTCTCCCTCCCTCTCTCTCTCCCTCCCTCCCTCTCTCTCTCCCTCTCTCTCTCTCTCTCTCTCTCTCACTCTCTCTCTGTCTCCATTACCGGGCCCTGCTTATGGCTGTAGACCCCTTGCCTTATCAATTCAATTCAATCAATTCAATTCGGTTTTATTTCAAATCAAAAGAAGCATAACAGTTAGTCCGCAGACTAATAGTGTCATGCGTACAGAATAATACATGCATGATTACAGAATATTCACAATCCAAGAAAAAATCAAAAAGTTAAAAAACCTACTAAATTATTCAGTCATACCAATATCATACAAAGTGTATTTACAGTCCTATAATACACATTACATTTACACAAGATTAAAACTGGATACACATGTGGTGATATTGCTGTAAACATACATATAGATGCAGACTTTATTAGTTTGCATATAGATGCAGACTTTATGTAATATTATTCGAATGATATGAATATCCATTCCATTATTAATATTTTAGGTGGTTCTCTTCTTTTGATAATTATGATATATACCATTGGTATATACATGGTACCATAATTCTCCCAAGAGAATCTATTTAAGTAACGCAATTTCCTAATATAAAAGACTGAATGTTCCTTATCATATTTTACTCATAAGACAGAGTTACTTTCATATTTTTATGTTTCATGGTCAATCTGCACAAATTATTCAAGAGGTGTTGATTGTTTGGGTAATGCCTCTCTCCCGGCGTCCCCCCCCCAAAAAAAAGAATGTTTTGGCAGAATTTCTGCATGTATACAAAGGCTATAATGATAGAAAAGATCTGACCTGTATTATTGATTATTATAGGGATGAGGGTTAAAGGGGTGATCCCCCCCCCCCCCCCCCCCACCCCCGGCTGGCGAGCAGGGTCCGCTTGAACAAGAAAGGAGAATAAAAGTAAAAAACTTCTTCCCAAATCTCCAAATACAACAGAAGAGTTAATGTTTAAAAACTATGTACACCACACACACACAAACAAAATCCAGTCTCTACAACTGTGACAAAAAGGTATCCCCCCCCCCCCCCGTTTCCCGATTCATTGGCGTTTTATAGCTGAAAATATTGACTCCAAGAAACGGCTGAGAGAGATAGAAAGAGCAAGTCAGTATATTAGGCACCATGGACGTCTCATTTACTGGCGGGAGGACTGGTCTGGAAGGGTTTTCAAATCCTCACCCCCCCCCTTTTTTTTTCAAGAATCGGATGATGGATTTTCAAGTGAATTTGATCAGTAAAAAAAACCCCGTAAAACATATTATATAGATTGTACCCTTCTCTTTATTGGTTGCATTTCTCGTGAAACTATTGTGAGAACATCGTACCTCTGCCACGTGATATCAATATCACCATACTCCATTCAAACTACTGGTTTTTAAATTACCGGTGAGCGCTATATTCATCTACCCCCATAGACTGAGTATGGTGAAGACGCAAAGCGGACAAGAGGTGACAGACGTACAATGAGTTACCTCTTCATATTTTATCAATAGCATAATTTTTCTCATTTTTAATTGAAAATATTTGAGTACGCGTTTCGAAAAATATTCCATAAAAAGTGTGTACCAAGATTTGACTTTCAATAACAAAATAATGCAAAATCTTTCTTGTGTTGGAGGGGGTATCCCCATCCCACACCTCTGACCTTCTCAACTCACTGTGTGCATTACCAAGAGTTTCAAATAAATTTTGATCTGTAGATGAGAAAATCACCGAAAAATTACAGACTTCAGTTTATTGCTAATGGGCTCTTATTCTTCAAAATACTTACATTTATATATATAGACAACCGACATGAAAAAACAAAACAAAAAAAGGTTGCTGTACTTTTTTTTTTCATTTCAAGATTTATATCATTTCACCAAGAGTGCATCCTCAAAGACATAACTACCATATTCCGCAACACAAATCCAAGAAGGATGATGCTGAACTTGGTAAATAATAGATCAGACCAAGTCAGTCGCATAGGCACAAGGAATAAAAGACAATACTTACACGTGCTGATGGCTAATTCATATGTCACCTTGGTAAAAATACAAAAGTGAAAGAAGTCTGATCGCCCTTACCAGTCTTGAACCATTCATGAATTTTTTATTACGGATCTGTTTCATTTTGTCCACGGAATATATTTCATCATGATTGTGGATATTAGTCTTACGTGGAAAACAAAAACAAAAACAAGGGTGACTTGAAAGCATAAGACGGAACTGAAATTCTCTTCACGGGCCAAACTGAAGATGGAAGAAAGAGAAGAAGGAGGAGGAGGAGAAGAAGAAGAAGAAGACGACGAAGAAGAAGAAGAAGAAGTAAAAGAAGAAAGCGAGAGAAGGGAGGCCGGAGGGAGAGGGAGAGAGAGAAAGTGCCCTTGATAATCATGAGCACCCACGTCATTCTGCACACGAGCACTACTTGGCTTAGTAGGCTTCCATACGGTCATAAATTAGCCTGTGAACATTGATGAACTATAGATTGGAAAGCAAAAACATTATTCTTCAATCATATTTCATGATTAGGTAGGAATTCTACTTCTATATGCCATTATGAAGTTCTGAATTCATCTTTTATCCCGTATGCCCCTTGAAATGAAACGGAGGCAAAAATACGCCCTCTATCGATCACCCGGCGGTTTGCATCCCAAAATGGCGACCGCTCCTGCCCATGAGCGTACTACGCAAAATCGGGAGAGTGTTCCCTCTTAGCGCACTGCGTGCGCTTCTATACTCTTTGGCCACTACGTATGTACAGTATTTGTGTCGTAGACTCAATCAGAGCAGAGCGTTTGTCAAACGTCGCGTGGAGAAATTCGGCTTCTTTTGTGACCATGGCGTCGGCTTTAGAATCTTACGTGAATCGTATCCTTTTAGATCTCACCATTGTAATGTATCGTATTGTCTCCCTGATAAAAGCTAAAGCTCTTACACTTGGCATTGTCAAGCTCATGTCATGATAAATCCCATTTTATTATTCATGCGGCAGGAGCAGAGCTGGTCAGCAGCTGCAGGCTTTCGTACGGGCGGCCGACGGGCGGGCACGGGCAGCTGCGGCGGCCGACCGCTGGTAGCCTGTTGTAGTGTTGTACATGATTCAAATAATGGCTTATGCCCATGGATGAGACAGGGCTGGTCTAGTAGAGTATGGTACTTGTGCTCTGTATATTGTATTTCTGGCAAAATCGTGAAATAGGCCCCACCGACGTGTGCGTGCACCCGTGCGTTAGCATACTTGCCTACTCGGTACTCTCCCGCATTTGGCGGTAGACTACCGCTTTTGAAAGATTGCATTAGCATTCAAGCTAGCGCTGTTCGCATACGCATCCTGGATTCTACCGCTTTCTCAAATGAAAATGTTGGCAAGTATGCGTTAGCAAGCAAGGGTAGGTCCTAGGGCATTCATGGGGTATGGGGTTAGGGTTAGGTGGGGTTGTATTTTTGCCGTTAGATTAGTTGAGGGACATTAGGGAGTCCTTCCGAGAATGAAATGTTGAAGACAAAAGCAAAAAACGGGAGAAAGGGAGGACGAAAGATGCTATGCTGTGGAAACCGGCCCCACCACCGTGTCAATCTCGCCTAAACGCTGTTTGGCGCGGCCGCATTCACGAGTATTCTATTAATAAACTGTGGAATGAAGCCCCACCGCCGTGCTTACCTACCGATTAATGCCACACGGTGGGGCTGAATTCACGAGTATATGAACAGGCGAGGGGCCGTAGTATTAGTACGGACACGCAGTGGTGGGGCCTATTTCACGAGTATGCCGTATTTCTTTCCATGATCTCCATCAATGTGTTGACTGTTGTTCATCAATGAAACTGGATAGTTAGTAGCCCGACCAGACGCTGTTAGTATGCTGTGCGAATACAGCAGCGACTGGGCTGTGTATAGTTAGATAGTTAGTAGACCAACTCACAAATATCGATTCAAATTAACTTGTTAACTCGAGCTCGTTGAAGATGAGTCTCGAGTGCGAGTAGGCCTAACATGTTAGACTACATCTCTTCTCGGGAAATGCGTGTTGTAGCAAAATCAGCCCGTCCTCACTGGGTTAAAAAGCTGCTCCCTGTTCCTGTTGTGTGAATAGTACATTCTAATTCAATATGCCATGGTCGAACTTAGTTACATTTACAATTGTAGTTGTAGCCCTGATGGCCTGATCTCATTTGCATGGATTTGTTGACATTCTTGACTGAAATTACCAGATACTGTGTCAGTGATCACAAATGATGGAAGACAGATAGTGGTACGTACCAATTAGACCATCTAGCACCTCTATGATGAAGCGGGAAATCCGCTCAAGAGGGGGGCTCCGTCTCACAAGGCACTGGCACTCTCCCCCTCATGAGCACCTCTGGGGGTACACTCAAGAGGCTACCTCCCCACAGTGCTCATGACGACTCCTCTTCACTTCTCATCCATCTTAATTCTTACATCTGATACAGCAGATCTGATGGTAGTAGTGATGTATTGTAATGTATAGATGGTTGCAAGCTCGTACTGTGATTTTCTTTTGTTACGCACACATGTCCACTTTCCATGATGAGATGAAAAAACTTTTTTTGACAAAAATTGAGTTTTAATCACAAACAAATAGAATTTTGTGAACATTAAATATTTGGATTTTCTTTCTGCAATGGAACATTTGTCTCAAGACAGAAGGCTTAGTTTGTTATTGGGCAAGACTGATGAAGTGTCAACACAGCATATTCTCTGTTCCCTGTGATGCCAAGGTGTTGCTGCAACATAGTACATGTATTTTGCAACAGTGTATCACCCTATTGCCACCAGAACAGATGCGGTTTGACTTAACCTCTTCAGGGGATTAAAATTGAAAATCTTTGAGGCAGTGGCCTAAATCATTGCAATGAATTTTTTCAAATCTTTGAAAAATCTGCAGCTTGAAGAAGGCTATCTTCCGAGTTAAATGAGATAATCCCCCCCCCCCCTCTCTCTCTCTCTGTTTTTATATGAATCTACATGTATTTCTTTCTGTCTTTTCGTCGGACTGCCAGGGTACTTTGAAAGGCTTTGATCAGACCATTAATCTGATTCTGGATGAGAGCCATGAGAGAGTGTACAGCAATACAGCTGGCGTGGAGCAGGTGGTCCTGGGGCTCTACATCATCCGAGGGGACAACATGTGAGTGACGGCTTGATGGGTGTTTAACCCTATCTGCACCAGGGACTTTTGACAGTGTGTACAATGCTGTGAGGGTTTTTGTTTTTTTTGTTTTTGTTTTTTTTGTTTTTTTTTGTGCCAATTGGGTACAAAACACACAAAGGGTTAAAAGAGACTGCTGGGCTGAGGGAGACATTTGTTGAATCTGTTTCTGCTTTGAAAACATCCATATGCCAAAGTAATAATCTTCTGCAAGGCTATGATTTAAATGTGAAGAGAAAACCAAGAAATAATTAATGGCATTGTGGAATTTATTGAGTAGTCTGTATTTAAATTTTGTGTGTGACTTTTTCTGTTGGTGCATCTTAATGATATGGGGATGTTCAATACATTGTAGGGTACTTATCTACCGGGTCTACTCTTTGGTTACATCAATTGCATCAGGGTGTTACAGGGTGTTAGCTTGGCAGAAGGTTTTGCAAGTGTTGTCCCTTTGTGGAGTTGGTGGGCATTTTGAGATGAAAATAGTTTTTGAAACAATGGACTCCCGCTAGAGCAAAGTCCTCGGGAACAGCAGTTTTCTTTTGTTACATCGAAGTTTCGTTATTTTCAAATTTTATAACATTAACCCACTGTGAAGTTACATTGTATAAGTGCAGGTGACAGAAGGAAAGGAAAACAAAGATCAAGACAGTGGACTATTTGGTATAAAAATATAATAAGCTTAACAACTGTGTGCATGGTATTTGATACTCCTCATTTCACTTTGTTGTAATGAAAATTTCATTACAGCCATGTTTGGTATGATGGTAGGGAGACGAGATATTTATACCCACTGCCTAAAATAGGTCTCACCTAAAATTCCAGCTACTCAATGGATGTTTGAAACAAGTTTCTTGATTTTATGCTTTTGAGTGTAATTGATTGCCTTGATGAAATGGTGAATTTGGGATTAATAGATAAAGTGAATTTATTTGCTTGTGTGTCTACTTTTATGGAGGGGTTAGTCTCTTACTACCGTAGCATAAAGTTAATGTCAATAGTTGATGCTGCACTTAAAGACCATTTGGTTTTCTTCTCTGAAAAACAAGTAACCCTGCTCTGAAAGGAATTATCAAGATGTGTTCATCCTCTCATCTGTTTTTTGTTTTTTGTTTGTTTTTTTCCCAGTGCCGTCATTGGAGAAGTTGACGAGGATGTCGACACCGGTCTTGATCTCCCCAACATCAGGGCGGAGCCTCTCAACTCAGTGGTCCACTGATGCCTGCCTGGTGGATTCCAAATGAGCTCCTGATTTGTGGAGTTGAAAGAACAGATGTGAACATAAGAGGGAAGCTCTCACACGGAAGAATGGAGGGCTGTGCGCGTTATTTGTTTTGGACGGCGAAGCTAGATGATGACTTGGCATTACGTGCAGTTGATGAAGAACCAGCAGATCTAATGGACATCCACTGATACCATGTCCATCCATCTCATTGTAGGATCCCTGGGTTGTGAGCCTGGACATTCAATTTGTTTTTTCATTCTTATCATCATCATCATCATCATCATGTGTTTGACAAATCAAAAATTTCTTTGTTGGTATTGGAGTATGCAGTTTCGGCAACATTTTTTGATTCCCCCTTGCCCAAAATGTCAGAACATATTCTTTAATGGATGTTGGCTTCTTGTTGTGACATTTAGCGATCACTGTCCAGTGCACTTAGTTAGAAACCAAACAAAATCAGGAAAAAAAGGTTTTCGTCTTTTTTTTTTTAGCTCACTTGAGCCGAAGGCTCAAGTGAGCCATTGCAATCGTTCTTTGTCCGGCATCTGGCGTCCATCGTGCGTCATGCGTAAACTTTTTACATTTTCATCTTCTTCTTGAAATCCCCAACACCGATTTTCACCAAACTTGGCAAGTAGCGTCCCTTGGGAGTTAGGATCTGAATTTGTTAAAATGGGCATCATGCCCCACCCAGGGGGCCCCCAGGGGAGCCCAAACCCCCCAAAATTAAGGAATTTAAAAAAATCTTCTTCTCTAGAACCAGAAATGATAGAGCCAAGTTAATACTATGAGTTAGTACATTGATGACTGTAGTTTCAAGTTTTTTCATGGCAGAATCAGAGTGCCCCCTTTGGGACCCATGGGAGGGTCCTAATGGGGCCTAAATTGTACATTTTTATCTTGTTCTTGAGAACTCCATGACAGATTTTCACCAAACTTGGCAGATAGTATCCCTAGGGGGTTAGGATCTCAATTTGTTAAAATAGGCACCATGCCCCACCCAGGGTGCCCCCATTGGGCCCAACCCCCCCCCCCCCCCCAAAAAAAAAAAAGAAAAAGAAAAAAAGAAGAAGAATAAAATAAAAATAAAAAATAATAAATAAAAAAAAAAATTATAAAAAAAAATAAAAAAAAAATTAAGGAATCTTTAAAAATCTTCTCTGGAACCAGAAGTGGTAGAGCTAAGTTAATACTATGAGTTAGTACATTGATGACTGTAGTTTCAAGTTTGTACATGGCGGAATCAGGGGTGCCCCCCTTGGGACCCAGGGGAGGGGGGGGGGGGGTTGGGGAGGAGTCCTAATGGGGCCTAAATTGTACATTTTCATCTTGTTCTTGAGAACCCTGTGACCAATTATTTCCACCAAACTTGGCAGGTAATATCCCTTGGGGGAATGGATCTCAATTTGTTCAAATGGGCACCGAGTCCCACCTGGAGGACCCCAAGGGGCCCAAACCTCCCAAAATTAAGGAATCTTTAAAAATCTTCTCTAGAATCAGAAGTGATAGAGCTAAGATAATACTATGAGTTAGTACATTAATGACTGTAGTTTCAAGTTTGTTCATAGCAGATCCAGAGGTACCCATCTTGGGGGCAGGGGGGAGGGGTGGGGAGATCCAAATGGGGCCTAAATTGTACATTTTCATCTTCTTGGAAACCTCATGATGGATTTTCATCAAACTTGGCAGGTAGCATCCCTAGGGGGTTAGAATCTCAGTTTATTAAAATGGGCACCATGCCCCACCCAGGGGACCCCAGGGAGCCCCCAATCCCCCAATATTAAGGAATCTTAAAAAATTTGGGCCCTTATTGTACATTTTCATCTTCTTCTTGAGCATACCTGGTCAAATTTTGGTAGAGCTGTGAATAATTTAGATTAGTGACTGCGTGAAAGGTGAACTTGCGATACTCGGGTTAGCGCAAGACCCCCGGGTCTCTTGTTTTTTTTCAAATTCCTAATTATTGTTGTGAATCTGGCTAAGGTGGGGTCTTTCTGTTCCAATTTTTAAATTTCTTTCTTTCGTATAACTTCATCACTGGAGGTAATTTGGTATTACTCAATAGTCCAGTTATCTTGGAGCAGCTTCCATATGACATTTTTAATATGAAAGGGGAATGAAACCCTAATATAAATGCAGATTGAGTGAATGCAGCAATGATAGCAGAACACATCAGTGAAAGTTTAGAGAAAATCAGATAATCTGTTGAAAAGTTTTGAATTGTTCAATTTTTTAAGCAGATATCTGATATGAACAAGAATACAACATTTTGTGATGTTTTGTGTGGAATATGCTATGAAGATGATATGAAGAAATGTCAACATATTTTCATTTTACTAGCATAGTAAAAGAACACTTGACTTGCCTCTTTCAGAAAGCAGGTGGAATAATATTACCCACAACATATGTCGGAATCAAGTCGAAGAAATGTGTACTTTTTTTTTTTAAATTGATTTTGTGGAATTCTGTTCGTATTTTTTTTTGTATGTGATGTCACAAAATGATGCAGCAGTCTTCTCATCCAGCGATAGTGGCACAAAAACTTTCAAAAATTCATAACTTTTGAATGGATGGTCTGATTTCCTTCAAACTTTCACTGATGTGATCTACTACATGAGTGAATGCAGCAATGCAGCTGTACTATTGCAGCATTCACTCAGTCCACATGTATACTATGGGTGTCATCCCCCTTTAAATGGAGGTATATATATGCCATCTTGGAATACACTACATGCTGCTGCATTGCGCAAGGAAAGGCCTTTGCATTCTCTCATGATGCCTGGTGTCATACCAGCAGAATACACACTTCTACTTGATGCATACCATACACATCCACGTTAATCATGTGCTGCATGTGTCGAAGGACACTCATGCACAATATAATTATGAATATGAGCATTTAAGGAGAAGCTTGTTGTCAGTGGGTATATCAATAATAGCTGTGTGGACATGATTGATATTAGATTTAATTTCACTTTTGCTTCCCTATCATTGCTCTGTGTGTTTTGACATAACCACTTTGTCTTTACATTTATGCAAATTAATCTGTTTCCCTGTATTGATTGATGTTTTGGTTCCTATGGGGCATAAACTTTACAAGCAAGTGCCAACCGTTGTGAAAGTTGTTAAGGTTTTCTCCCAGAGGTGCTCAAAAATTGAGCAAGGTGAGATCTTCAGGGAAGCAGGTTCCATGCTGACAGTCAATTGGTGGTATGCTGCTGCTTGAGCACAGGTGGCATGTCGCAAAACACATCATGGAGAGCTTTCTTATTCAATTATTTTTTTTCTCTATGACATGTTGGCAAGGATTCATTCCCACTTCTCTCATTTATTATTATTATTATTATTAGTAGTAGTAGTAGTAGTAGTAGTCGTAGTAGTAGTAGTAGTATTAATTTGTTAATTAATTAATTAATTTATTCATTTATTTATTCATTTATTTATTTGGGATTTCAATATAAAATAGAAACAGAAAATCATATTTCATGATATAAAGAACGTGGTGATTGTGAACTTTCACAATTCTATTCAGTGCTATTGAGGGAAGGGACCTTGATTTTAGATGCACGTATTACATTAGTCCTAAGAATGTCATAATAGGCATGGTGGAGAAGAAACTGAAGCAGACAGCAAAGTTTCAATGTAGTCTTGTGTGACCGTTACGTGCGGTATCCATAGACTTTGACCTAGAGATTACTTTCAGTGAAGTGTGAAACCCAGATGTGGTTTTGCATCACATGGGCTGTTAAAGCAGTCAACACTAGCTGGTTACAAAGTCCTCCTCAAGATACTGAGCCATTTTTCCTCCGTAGTATTTTTGCCCACCTCTGCAGTGTCTTTTGTGTAGATGGATGCGAAGAGAGTAGTAACTATGTTAATAGGCTTACCAGGGCCGTTTCATCAATTTGAGATCCAGCAATCACATTTGTGTCTTTATCTGCCCTTGGGTCTGATGTACACTGTAGCTGAATAACAAGAATTGACTACAGTGTCAGTTTATGAATGTGGATTAAGGAGTACATTTCCAGAATAATACCTATTTTCACCTCTTTTTTTTTAAATTGACCTGTATATAGTTTGTAAATATGTCACCTTTTTGGTACTTTCAATAAATAGATGTACAAATGAAACTAGTGTTCTGTCATTAAATATGTCAGTTTGCACTTGTGAAGTTTCATGTTGATGTAAAAAAGAATTATAACAAAAAAAAACAAAAAACTTATTGTGTACATAATGTGGAGTCTTTTAAATGCTGTTTAAGGTTGAAATACATGTATCTTTGATAGGAGAGAAAGATGCAAGTTTAGTGGCCAAATTTTTCAAATTTTTGCTAAAGCTGGAAATCATATTGATAGTCATACGTAGAACTTTAGAAATGTCTCATAGGTGGTGTTAATGGTTCCATCATAAAACTGATGTCCCTTGAGGATGAGTTTGATGTGACTCAAATGGTAATTTGATAAACAAGTCTCTAAGGACCCGCACCTCATGAACACAAACCTTGCTTACATGCATCAATATGCATATAAGCTCTGTTGTGGAAATGTACTTTTTGGCCAAATTGTAAATTGTCAGTTAATGGTAAAGTTTGATGATAGCCAGGGGGGGGGGGGGGGGGAGGCGGCACTTACATGTATATGTGTATGATGGCAGATTATCTGAAGGACACTCCTCAATGTATTTTTGCATCGACAGTACACTTGTGCCAGAGCTACCAAGTCTCACGCATTCTGCGTGAGACTCGAGCATTTAGGGTCTGTCTCACGATCTCACGCATGGCACCCATTTTTCTCACGCATCTGGTGAAGTCTGCAATTTGGGCCAAAAATAAGGAGCATAGCTCAAAGGATTAAAGTGATAGTTGCAATTGAAGGTATTTTTTTCCTTTTGCCTTTCAAAATTAGTAAAAAATAGTCACTTAAGTATGCACCAGATCGCATCGTTAAGAGCTAATGATTTAAAAAAGCTCCCTACCATATATGGGAGGGGGACACCTTCCTCGTTCACGTGCGCGCATGCGCGTGAGCGCCGAGACGCTGAGTCATAAAAATCTCACTCATAAAAGTTTTTTGAACTTGGCATCTCTGTTGTGCGTGTGTGTGTGTGTATCCACTGACACAAGATTTCTTTCACTTTGTTTTATCACACAAGCTGGTATTCTCGTAATGAATGACTCACTGTCAAAGAATTTACTGGTACTGAATGATGGACAGTATAGTTTATTTTAAAGTACGCCCATATGTTACATTATATTCATTATTGGTATTTATACAAATGTCAAACCCTATACAATTTGACTTCATTACATTTTGGAATAGAAAATACATATTTAGGAAAGTAACAAATTACAGAGTTGTGTTTACTGCAACTCATTGCAAATGTTCGTTATCACATGCAAAGAAAAATAATGTACACTGACACAAGTACCACAACATATAATATACCTACACACAAACAAAATTATATTCATTTTTTAGCACATTATACTGAACTTTACATGCCGATAATATTTTATCTTTGCTGAGCAACTGAAAGCCGAAATAATACATTACAAAACACGCGAGTTGCACAACTATTAACAACTATTAGCCAAAGAAAAGCATGTGTAAATAATTTCACGCATACCACACCAAGGCAACGACAACACTACACTGTAAATTGACCACTAATGCTACGTGTACAAAAGTTATATCGGGTAAAAAAACAAACAAACAAATAGATAAATCCTCTTCATTAAAAATGGCACAAATACAACGAGAGTAGATGACAGTGATGATGATGATGATGAATGCAATGATAAAATGGTAGGATGAAATAAATTTGAGTGAAAAGTGACGGGTACTAATAAAACTTGATTACATTATTCTGCGTACAAGTCTCCACTCTTAAAAAGTATGAATATATGAAAGTATAATTGGCAAAGTGGAATTACAATTTTCTCTGCTCGCATTGCTGAAGAAGACTCTTAAATTGACCCAGAGAAACAAATGTAATGAAAAACAGAAACCACCACTATGAAATATACTCAACTCAAGCTCAGGTTTTGATAATAGACAGAACAAATACATATAGGAGCACCTTCATACCATGAATGTGAGATTAAGAGAACATGGGTCATTTTACTTAAATTAAATTTGATAGCACGTAGAGGAACTCGCTAGTTTTCGAGACACAAAGAACATCTCTTAACCTCCACTCAAGCTAAATGTATCCTTTCGATTCGACGTCATATTTGGTCGGGAAAATTTTGTAAACTAAATTGATAGTGAGTAATGGACCCGCAGTGAGTTTGAAACAGAAGACTGGGCCACCTCGCAGACACAAATGCACTGTTGTACGTAGTAAGTAAAAAAAATAATGATGTCGCCATGTATCAAGAATGAGATATGGGGTTCAGACAAAGTTTTACTGAGGTAGCAATCACCTCCAAGTCGTATCTTCAGCCTACATGATGCCAAAAACTGCATTGAGAATAACAGCACAAGGCAGTACACATGCAGTAACAGCTAGGTCGCCTCGTATCGTATGAGATTGCAAATTGTTGTCGTGTTCTCTGTCATAATTATTATGTTACTTATTCATAAAAAAGGACGCTATCGGCTGAGTGTTCATTGATCCCACGTCAGTGTAATTTTGGTAGGGCTTTGAAGACATTCACTACAAATGTGGAAGACAAGTGAACTTAAAGTCCCACATCACCCCCTTTTCCCAATAAAAGAAAGAAAATAAAAACACTCACAAAACATCAACACAAGGGACAGGGATAAGGCTGTGAATGTTTACATCAAATTGGCGATAAATAATGTAATGTAAACAATAACAACACAAAAAAACAGGAAAGTGGCAGACAGTTGCCTTGATGACGAGGTAATCAGCATACGAGCGACAAAATCCCACGGGTGGACTCTGGAACGGATTCAACTGAGTTGATAACGGCCACATGCACGTTACGCCACATACTCGCCACTTTGGCCCATTGGTATATCATCTATAAAGAATGTGTACAGAATGAAAATTAGTTTGGGAAATGTTTCTATTAGCAATTGTCAGTGAATAAAGGTTTATTCTCTATAACAATACTGGTATTTTGCTCTTGATTTCTGGAAATTTGGGACCTCACAAGCAAGCCAATAAGCAATTCAATACATATCAAATTAAGAAAAAAAAGTTGTTAGACACAACATATTCATCAGCACCAGAAGGACATACGGATATTATGCTACGTGCAGCAGGTGTTTCTGTGCCTGTTTTGTTTTTCTTAGGACCTGTAGCCAAAGTTCATGGTACTGAAGGCAGGAAACTTAGGATGTGTGCCATTCAACAAACGTGAGATTAACATAAACACAGCACTGGTCCTCACTTTAAGTATAAACTGCTGCATTGCTACGTCAATACAACACCATGGATATTTTCAAAACTAAAACCATGTCTGAACTAATTATGGTTGATCGCCATGGCTAATGACTTGAACAGCTCTCCCTCATCAAAAAGAAGATAAAACAAAATGCAAACAATGTGAACGAAATACTCATTCAGTTCCCCGCCGTTTTTACTTACCATGTGCTTTCCTCTTTCGACACCCTTTGGGCAGGGCTTGCTTCACCCTCCTCGGAACGTGAAAACCCGCAAAGGTTGGGCTGAATGGTATGTAGCGTGTCCACTCCCATTTCCCCAGGTACTTCATGCCAAAGGGCATCTCGTACGACCTCAGCGTCAGCTGCATGACCTCCTCGGACGCGTCGACGAAGTCCTCCTCGTCGTCGTCGGACATTCCGTACATATCTCTCCACTTGGTCAGACCGCGTTCCTCCGGAGTGCCTGGCGGGAAAATGAACAATTCTCTTCCTCATTTTCTGTGCTGCGTGCTCTGTCTGAATATACGTGTTTGTCTTTGCTCAACAAATCTGAATTCGATACTCTGTTACAACCAATGCACTTTAATGTAAGTAAAAATTCAAAGCAATGGATGTTAGTTGTAAAGCATGTCTTGTTTTCAACTTCTGGTAATATACATTAACAATACGCTTAGTTTACTGTCTTGCAATCATGAAAATTCATTAAATGAGACTTTCAGATGATTTTCAGACTACTGTATTTGAACATCTATAAATTTGGTATAGGCCTACCGGGTAATTTCAGAATGTGTAGTGACTGGGGTAAGGAATAAGAATGTTTTGACTTTTACTTTTTCAAAATTAATAACAAATCACCATGAACAAGGATGGTGACGTAGCAGCTTCACATAAAATAGGAATCATGATCGTGGGTGTGCAAGGAAGTATAACAAAAGAAAGCATGCATAAATTATTCTACACAGGTGAGGTTGTTAAGCAAGTGGTATTGTAATTGAATCACATTGCTACATTTCTGGAATATGTGAGTCTCCTACGTCATCATCCTTGTTCAGAGTATCATGTTTGGGGTTTTCAGATTATTGGTTGGACCAGGAAGATGTTTTCGTCTCACCTCCCTGGTTGGACCACAATAAACTCCACAAATCTAAACAATATGGCACTTTCGACTTATGTCACCATACATGATGTGAAATTACAGTGTATATAAATTGTCTGGAATTCCCCTTAACCCTAACTAGGCCGGGGGGCACCTATCTCGAGAAGCTGTCGCCGCGACGTTTCGTGACTTTTTTCTTTCTTTTGACACCAAATTTGCGATACCCGGGCGCGCGGTTCCGAAGTTGCGCATAAATATGCACGTGCATGTCAGACCAAAAATTGCTCAAAAACGTGAATTCGTGTACAATTTCAATGCAAACTGTGTTTACAGGCAAATTTTATAAAAGCATGATTATTTGGGGGTTTTATAGATTAAAATCAATTAATAACATATTTTCTTGTTCGGAACGATGTCGCGGACAAATTTCATCGAAAAAAACAATGAAAAACATAAAGTTGAAAAACAAAGAAATACATAAGAAATTAAAAAACAATAAAATACTTAGGAAATTTTTTCTGACTGCGCAATTTTTTTCTCTTCACATTTGCTAAGGGCACTAAAAAGAATGTTTACACAAAAAATATGCCTGTTTTGAGCTTTATTGTCTGATTTCATGCATCATTATGCATAGATTAGCATAATTTAGTGAAAATGATAAATTTTGCAAAAATTAACTTCATGGTACTTTAGATTACGTCATAGGCAATGTGTGTACCAATTTTCGTTGCGATAGCGCGGTCGACGGCCGAGATCTAGAGGGGGTGCCTGGGAGCCCCCCCCCCCCCCCCCCCCCCCCGGCTCTATCATCTCTCTAAATAGCCCGGCCTAGTTAGGGTTAAGATCATTAATCTATTCACGTCCTAAAACAAATCTCACATGGCACGCGTGATGTCTTGCAATATCGAATGCACTTTTGCGAGTCATCATTCTCATTTTGATGTCACGTGATAAGCATGCAGTTTTATTACATAGATGGGATAAAGATCTTGAAGCTTTGCATCCTTCGGCAGTGCTTACCTGGTACTGTGTTGTCCAATATGAACCCTACAGCTCCACCGACAAACATGCTGGTCTCGAGAAGGACAACAATGACTTGGTCAAAGGTTTCATTTCCTGAAAGAAGCCAGTAAATATAGGGAAAAAAAAGTTGTTGAAAAAAACACCCCAACAATAACTTCGTCAAGAAATTAAAGAACCTACCCATAACAGGGAATGGGAACTGACACAATGATGATAATAACGATGTTGATGATGATACTGATGGTAACAATGATAGTTATCATTATTATTATTATTATTATTATTATTATTATTATTATTATAGATGATAATGGTAAAGTAATTTTAGTTATGATGATTAGGGCCTATTTATTATCGTTGTTATGATCATTACCGTCATCATTATTGTTAATATAAAAAAATAAGTTTGCGTCCTTACTGTTATCATTGTCGTATTTTCAATCACAATCATATTACAATCAAAATGAAAGATACAACAGACCATTAGAATTAATAAACTGCACTTACAATAACGTGTTGTTCAGGGTTGGCATTATCTATTATTAGAAAGGTGCGGAAAGAGTAGTAAAAAACAGACAAATATAAATAAAAACTGAAAAAACACAACTAGGAGCATGACACTTCTCTCCACTCTGATTGGAGAGACAAGATGCATCGATAGAGAACAAGATGGTTTCAGTTTCAATTTCCAACTTTACCGTCTTTTCAGCATTAAAAGGTATCACGCTCAGTTCATATACTGTGAAGAGAAAAGGGAAAGAGTCCAAAATTTGCCACAATCGGCTGTATGGCAGGAAGAACTCCGGCAATGTCGTCGTTTCAGAATTAAAATAAGTATATATATATATATATATATATATATATATATATATATTAATCATTCATTCAATGATTCATTCATTCATTCCGTGATTGATTGATTGATTGATTGATTGATTGATTGATTGATTGATTGATTGATTGATTGATTCATTCATTCATTTATTCCTTCATTCATTGATTCATTGATTCATTCATTCAATTATATATGTATTTATTCATTTGCACGCTAGGCTCTGACTATGTGAATTTTCACAGACAAGTAAATGAAGGTGCTTGTTACCAGTCTTAATGTTGTCCTGGTTGGCGACGACGTAGTCGGGAATGGCGATTCCGACGTAGAACGAGAAGCCAATGATGAAGAGGTTTCGAGGCGAATTTAAATCCACGAACTGAAGATTAGAGATTCCAACCGCCGCAACCATACCTGTGCAATGTTGAAAACATGATGATAATTCATGTGTGTCTATAAGTAGAGTAATTTTTCCTTCATTATCACTGGATTGACGGCATTATATTGCCCGGTCTCTCACATTCGATTTTCATAATAAACTGCATGTAGTTGCAATTCCCTGCTCAAGATTTAGGGCCTATTAACGAAGTCAGGATACTCAAAAATTGTAGTACCATAAAATTTATCACTGCTTTTCCATCTGAACTCTCACAACTTGCATTTGTGTACGCGCCTAAGTACTAGGTGTTTCAAAAAACATTTCCCACTTTTGATCATAAATATTTCAAAAACTATTCATTCGATTAAACTGTCATTGATATGAGTAATAGCTGGATAGTGTACAATTTGGTTGAAGGTGATTTGCACGTGAAAGCATAAATCAGTTTCATTAAATCTAAGATTGATTTTGAAGCAAGGCTTCACATTTTGGTCAAATTTTAACCCTCTGTACAAAAATTGAACTTCGCACAGGAACCAATGATGTGTATGTGAGTGTGTGCTGACAATGGCCCTGAACAATGGACATGCCTGAACCACCTGTTGACTAGGCGTCAGTCTGGCACTCCCTGGCACATGAATGCTTAATCAATAATTCATGTGGATTGCCCTGGGCACTGCTAGTCTGAATTCATGCACGGTAAAGTGCTTGCAAACACCACATTTCATTCCAGCTGGCAATCATTTTCAAATTTTGCCTCTGACATATCACTAAATTTGGGATATAAATAAGCATAAATGATCTAAAGTTCCTCATTTTAATACAACTGTCTACTAATTAAATAGTCTGACAAATTTTTCGCTTTTTCGATAAAAAGAGATCATTTTTGGTAAAGAGTTCAGCAGCATTTATCATTGGGGCGATTTGTTTCAGAGTAGATTTATTCAAGGCTCTATATACACAAGTGTATACTCTAATTGATTTTCTTTACTTCCTGTCACCACGTTTACAATAGAACAGAAGGTATTCATTGTAATTTTGTTTTTCAGAAGTAGGGAGAGCACTGACGCGACTCAACGACAGTATCGACAGGCGTTTGACTTTACACAGATACTGCCAGAGGCTGAATAAAGACTAGCTGTGATAGTGGAATTTCTCATGAATGAATAATGAAGCATTCAAACCCTGGCCATTGTTCAGGACCATTGTCAGGGTGTTAACCACACACTCCCATACACACCCATTGACCCCTGTGCAAAGTGAATTTTTGTACAGAGGGTTGAAAATAGAGCAAAGTCTGGAACCTAACTGTGAAATTAATCATGGATTTCATGAAACTTATTTATGCTTTCATATTTAAACCACCTTCAACCAAATTGTACACTATTCAGCTATCATTCATATCAATGACAGTGTTATCTGATATATAGTTTTTGAATTATTAAGAATCAAAAGTGGGAAATGTTTTTTGAAACACCTAGTATGAGCATGTGCATATGAAACGATCCCAGCACGATAATGGAATAGTGTATTATATTATCATACTATACACTTCAGTTGCATAATGGTATACAGGGATTTATCCATACCAAATGTTGTCGACAGTACGCCACCGATGATTGGATCGGGAATGGTAGAGAAAAAGGCGCCAAATTTTCCGAACACTCCAACGATCATCAGTATGCAGCCGACTCCCTGGATAACGATGCGACTTCCTACCTGTCATGTTGCGATGATTTAGGGTAAAAACATTACGAGCAGCTCATGGCGATGAGATAGATAACACCATTACATTACCATAATAATTGATTATTATCAAACTATTGTGTTGTTAGAACCACGGAACAGAAGCTGTATAGCAAAAGGAAAAACACACGCTGATGATAACGGGGATGATAATGACTAATGATAATGATAATGATAATTATGTAGATGATATCGACTAATATTTCTATTAACCGCGAAAGCCTCTTTGAACAGTGTATCTACTGTTCTTATAGAGGACCCTAGAACTAGTATTAAATTTTGCTCCGAAACTTCAGGCCGAGCATCCGTTCATACACCCGAGTCAAGAGGGATACAGTTAGTAAAAAAAAACAACCAAGTAAACCTAAATCGTTAAGTACAAGGATGGGCAAGGATGTAAACCCTGGTCAACGTTTGAACCCAGGACCTTTGTTTTTCATAGTCCAAAGCCGTATCTGCTCACCACACTGCGATGAGGGGTTTTGGAATGCAGGTAACGTTTGTGTATTGGCTTTGCTGTGGATTAGTCAGGGAGAAAAAAAAAAAGAATGCAACAGTTCTAAATGACGCCAATGGCACAATAAACGGACCTTGGTGATTCCAATGGCTCCGATGTTCTCGCTGTACGATGTCGTCCCGTTCCCTGTCCCCCAAGCTCCGGCCAAGATGCAGCCGAGACCTTCCATACCGATCCCACGATTGATGGCATGGGGAGGAGGGGGCGGGGCTCCGGACAGCCTCGCGCAGGCGTAGTAGTCTCCTACTGACTCCAACATGGACGCCAGGACACCAGCTTGCATGCCCAAAGTTCCGGCGGCTGTCACTCGAGGTATTCCCCACTGGCCTGTGAAAATTTGAATTTGGTATGAGAGTGGGAAGTAATTTCAGGATACGCAACTGGCATGGTATCAATATTGCTCAGGAATTGTGGGCGGTCGTAGACTACCCATACACATTAGCTACCAACAAAAGTTTTGATGGAGTAAATTGTAACCATCTATACTGTAAATGCAATGTTGGTGACGCATGTGTATATTGGAAATATTTCTTCTCGGCTTACACCAAGAATTGCCCTAGGACGTTCACCTCTGTCAGTACATTGCACTGTGTCATCTACTCACTCTGATAAAAGTGACATCGTAAAAGAGGAACGCCAAGACTGAAATACATTGACAAGCACGTTTTGACCAGGGAGGTGCCCACCTCCCTGTTTTGACTCAAGCGGGACAATTCTACTGTTCGGGGAACGGACATGTCTTATCCCTTGTCAGATTCAACAGGAAGAACAGAATTGGCAGTGAACACTTCGCACAGACCTCACACCCATTCATGAAAAAGGCCACTATTTTCTACCAGAAACCATGGATGTTGTCGATACATGATTATACCCACCGGAGAGGAAAAAAGAAATAATTATAATATCTTATTGTGAGACATCAAACGTTGATTTTGTATTCGGAGTCAGTTAATCGGAGGTCGCTTATAGTCAACACTTGGAAAAACACTTTCCAATTGTTTTCCTCTCTTCATTCCCAAAATTTGTTGATCTTTCATGGTAAATGTGTAAATGTGTGTTTAAAGCACTGAATCAACACCTTGAATACAAAGAATAAACTTGGTTTCACTACAAACTCATGACACAAAACATGCGTGTTTGGTAGTGCGAATCATCGTTCCGATTTTTCAGCCAGCGACTAACGGCATAATCACTTGTATGAAGAGAAGATCCAGAGAGTCATTAAATTACCAGGATAAGGGAAGTAGAACCACGGCGCCTCTCTGAGCACATCACTGTTGATATCAGTGCGAGCTTTGTAACCGTAGGCGTTTGGGTCGGTAGGAAACACGTCAGTCACCGTCAAGATGAAGGAGAAGAACCAGGCTATCAAAATCGCTATGATGATCTTAGGATAGAAGAAGATAAACGATCGTTTAACTGAGGAAATACTTTCACACTGTGAAAGCGGCGACACAAAATGCATCTGCGGGGGGAATTTAGTAATCTCAATAACCAATAACCAATATCTATATATAAAAAAAAAATTATTCTATATAGACTCAAAGCGTTTCAACAATTACTACAAAAGAGAGAAAGAACAAACAAAACAACGACAATAAACTTGTCAGATCTCATCAAATTTCATCCACATGTTTAATCGCCATGTCATTAGGGAATCTTAATATGATCATGAACGAATAATTGAGGTTTGTTTGTTGTACTGTGTTGTAACGTTGTAATTCTAATGTATTATGTATTGTTTAAAATGTTATAATGTGTAAATTTAGATGTATAGAAGATGAAGGAGTTTAAAAATGGAGAAGATGAAGAAAATGTTGATTAGAAGAGGAGGATTTGTCTGAACGCTGAATTTTTAATGATGATATTTTTGTGATTATGGAATTTATTCAAACTATCATACCCAATTAAATAAGATACATGTAAGATGAATTATGAATATTATGGTTTTTATTTTCACTTTCTGCACAATTATAGTAGGTTTTTTTTTGTTAGATATTTTTTGTAATGTGTCACGCGTATGTTGTTCTTTGAACAATTGTTATTTGTGTATATCTTTTGTACGTAACGCTGGTGGGAGGCACATTTCCACATACCTATTTATGGACAATAAAACATTCAGTTCGATTCATTTCAATTCAATCTAAAAAGGAAGAAAATCTGAGCCATCAGTATTGAAGTCGAACGGTTGAATACCGGTTTAAATAACATCTATCCAGCATGTCCATATAACAAAGGATACAATACATGCATGTTATCACTATATTCTTGTTATGCATGGGACGTAATGCTGTATTTCTTGAGTTGTTCAAAGATTGTATGATTTCATAATTTTCAGTTCGTTTCTCATAACCTTATTTAATCTGCCCAAGAAAAGTGAACAGATAGAAATCTCTGCGGAAAAAGACAGCTAAAGACAATGATACTGCTCTTCAACATTTAGTCGATGCTGACTTGAATCGACAATGAAACGTAGAACGAGTGTCAGTTTCTCTTTCCATTGGAGAGGTTGAAGAAAGCGGACTCACTGGGAATAACTTGAAGACGGGAAACTTTGTCACGTGACATTTCTTGGCCTTGCTGTAGCCAAGGCACGGCACGCTGAACCTCTCGAGGTACTGAGAGAACATGATTATAAGTATCATCGTCCTGAGAGAGAAAAGAAGAAAAGTGAATTAGCTCAAATGTAAATTTTCAAAATTTCTTATCTAAAAAACATACGTTTGTCCTCCCTTGTATACTTTTCACTTCTATTGTCATATTTCATGGGTAGAGAAACCTTGCAAAACGTGATGATGCGATATACAGAAATAAGTTATTGTTACACTGTGATGTTACTATCACTAAACATCGCAAAATACTGAATTGTTTCCGTTTCGTAATTTGAGGATATTTTACCTATGAAATATCTACGAATGTGAGTTTAGGAACGAAATCACTGATGGGATTACACTATAGGCCTACGTCAGCCTTTCGGAGAAGAATTATGTTGGTTTCGTTACACTCTTCTCGTCACCTCACATTACCGCACTCACAAACGCTCGGTCTCAAACACACACTTGCACACACACACACACACACACACACACACACACACACACGGATTCTCCCGCCAAACGTACGGATGTATTTGACTCACATCCAGGCGATGCCCCAGTGTACTTGCGCTTGTGCCGCCGCCGATTTGAAGAGTGACAGTCCGATCAGACCGATAGTTGGTGCAATCGCCAGAGGACCGATATACCGGAGCAGCAGTCCCATGATTCCTGTGAAACCGATGACGACTTGGACGATGGACGCGACAATGACGGCACCTTGGATCTGGAATAAAACAATCACCGAAAGTAGCCGTGATATACATGTATATATACAGTTAAAAAAAACAACACAGATATGATCATATAATTATATGATAATTTAGGGGCCTAATATATCAAAGCTCAACACTGACACTCTCGTTATCAATTGATGTTGACAATTTGGCGGTCAGAAGAAGTAAATAAAACCTGTCAACAATGGTACTAAGAACACGATGCGATGTTGACTTGTTGGCTTTTGGCTGGTTTCATAACATATTGTTCGTGCGACAATAATTGCTCCCATGAAATATCTGCACCCTTATGCAAACATAAATTCAACCCACAATATAACCCTTACTATAGGCTAACCCTAATCTTAATCCTCACATCAAACAAAACGTAAAACTCCATCACAACCCTAACCCTAACCCTAACCCTAACTCTAACCCTAACCCTAACCCAAGTCCTTGAAAAATAAGACCGGAGCAACTGTCGCAGGAACAAATGTCGTGTCACTACAATGTTGCCTGGTGTCAAGCGTTCTTAGAGTTCACGACGTTTCACAACACAAAAACAAAACAAACAAAAATCGCTCATATATTCTTCTCTCTTTTTCCAATAATCTCAATATGAAAATAATAATAGATCATGGTCTTCTTAGTCCAGGGTAGCCTCTTTAGCGTTGACACTGTTCTACTCGGTTCTAATGGAGGAGCCTGTCATTGTTATTACCCTATCATTGTCAGGTACTCACGAACATTCATACTTGGGGCGATATAGGAATGGTGTATGGGTGAAAACATCTTGTCCAAGGACGCAAGCACTGTGGACTGGACTCGAACTCGGGTCCTCCGATTGAAAATCAGGAGCCCTTTCCACAGTGCCCCCACGTTACCACATTTCCCTCCATCATAATATAGTACAATGGAATTCAGTGAAGTTATAATGTGGCACGCTATCATGACACTTATGAGGAACGCGGTGCTTTTGGAATTCATTGCATTTTGGATTCTTACTCTTATCGGCAGCCACGGAATATGAATTTATGACAGTAGATTGTAGTTGTAGATATTCGAGAAAAATCCTTAAACTACAATAATCCGACTCTATTACCTAGTCATCCCCCCCCCCTAGATTACGTATAACACACGCATTCTGATGAACATAATATGCTAACGATTAACAAAAAACAATACCTCCACAAAAAAAACCGAACAATCAAACAAACAAAAACATAACTGAAACAAAAACGTACTATGTTAAGCACTGGATGCGTTCATAAGTGCAATAACTTGTAAATTTGTAATGAGATGAGTACCATCTTGAAAACAAAATCGAACCACACGATATTTCTGGAAGGTGTGTTACGCCGCCAAGTTTATGACGTGGGTCAAACTTTGTTTCACTTTCATTAGCTATTTACAGCCGTTGAGACGGATTTATCATTCATCATTATTGCATGGACGACAGTATAATTACTTTCTCTATGATGTTATTCCATGCTATACGAGAATGATGATACACCTTTGCAGACATTTTCATCCGTTCTCAGTACAGTCCAACCCATATAATTTCTCGCTTGTTCTTTATTTCAAATCCCGGCTACGCTGACGTCAAATTTCTTGTTTTCTCCGGTAGAAACATTATAGGCCATCTATATCATTGTTCACTGTACGTTCATATCGTATTTTGACTTCATAAAATCATGAACACAGATGTTTGAATCATTATGTCACCTTTATCAGACCATATCACTGGATGTGATGCACTATTCATGACCATTAAAGGGACTGTACAGTACTGGTTGAGGTAGGGATTCATGTTTTGAACATTCCTAAGTGAGATAATGAAAAGCCTCTTATGAAATATGAAAGAGCATGTAATTTTAAGATGGATTCAACGTTTATTTGATGAAAATTGGTTTTCAAATGGCTGAGATATCCAAAAAAAAAAAGTGCTAATAATACAAGGCGACATGCCCCAACTTTATTAGTATCTCTTTGTTTCACCTTGTTTTTGGATATCTCAGCCATTTCAAAACCGATTTTCATCGAATAAACTTTTGATACCCCTTAGAATTGCATGCTCTTTGACATCTCATAGAGTGGTTTCTGAATATCTCACAATACGTTAAAAGCTAAATCTTCACCTCGACCAGAACTGTACACACCCTTTAAAATTTTGGAGATCAATTTTGATTTCTTTATTCACTGCTTTCCTCTTGACATTTATACATGTTAACAATGAAAAAAAAAAACCAAAAAAAACCCCCCCAAAACCCACACCAAAAAAACAACCTTCTACGTAGAACATTTTTCTAGTTTGATACACACATTTAGAATGTTGAAAAATACAAGCTTATCAAAAGTGAAATACACAATCACATCCGTTTGCAGGAAGAACCCTTCCTATACGTCTCGTATCAAAATACGTGAGCGTAGTTTATATACAATGGCTGGAAAAGATCTTTACAAATTCACGTATCGAATTCAGACGTAAATCAGTGTCTCCTGATTTTACTACAGTTAACGTTCATTTTAGCTTTGATTGGGTCAACTTTCAAAGGAAATGACCGCCCCTCGGTTAATGGAGGTTCGTGGGCGTCGATGGGAGGCGGATAAATCATTACACACGCATTGATGTTCGTAAATCCGATATTCGTTTCAGAATCATCAGCACATACAAGCGGATAAGTTAACGCGAAGGATAACCTGGATAATATTGTGCTTGTTCACAAGTATATAGTACTCTCGCATCGTCGGTTCACGTAAATATATAAATATCAAAATTAATAATCATAAACGATGAACTTGAAGCGCATCATAAGTTTACGTCATTAGGAAGACAAGTTAAGGAACTTAAAACGTTATGTCTATATGTATCGAATAAATTCGTTATGATAAAATTCATTATTATACTCTGTTTATCTAGGAACAGCGGAAACTCACGCGGACTTGATACGCCCACACCTTCAGTCGTTCAAACAAACAGTAAGTGCTGACAGCGCAATACTACCGTGTCGCATACGATACAGACATACGCTCTTGTATTTTTACGCAGTCATCATATCTGGTGCTGCGAAACCACAAAATTTATGATTTTCCGGATTTTGATATTTCCGGAATTCATTGTCACCTGATGTATGATCGAAGCTATCGAAATCTTAACTAGTGGCATGGTAAGAAAAATGAAGTGGAATAATCAATATTGAAATTCTCCGAAATTCTACCGAAGTCCTCGAATGCAGGTTCGTAAGAGTCGAGAAGATCAAGTATGGCCACTGACTGAAAGGAGGAATGGGTTACTAATCAACACTGTGTGTGAATTCTGTTGACATCAATTTTAGAGGAACTTTTAGACGACACAGAGATGCACAACGTGTTGTCATCGATGTATCTATACCTCATATGTAGCGTAGGACCTATGGGTCAGCGATTATCAATGCTGCTATGGTGTAGTGAACCGTATAGGTATATAGAGGTACAATACTCCTCCATTCTACATAAAAATTATACATGTTGTTCTTGTGTGTTTTTGTTTTACAGTAGAATAAGTAAAACCTGCATTCTTAAATTGTTGTTGTTGTTGTTGTTGCTTGTTTTGCTGTTTTTCTTCCTTTTTATGTTTTGTTTAAGCATTTAAATTTGCCTAAAAAAAAAAACATGGAACTCTCTTAATGCTTCTTCTTTTTTTCGGGCTGCTAGGTTTCGCCACACCCTGACTCAGGTTATTGATGAAGAGTGAACAATATCCGAAGCATCCTACTCAATAAACACACATTTTGAGAAGTATCACATATCCCTGACCATGTCACATCAAAACATCGATATCTTGCAATAACAGTTCCTCCTTACATAATAATAAAAAAAACAAATACGGGTATAGTATTCCAATTTTGTCCTGTAACCCGAGTAACACGACACAATCAAACTACCTGCCTAAAATGTCTTTCACAGCCTATACAGTATACTATCCACCATCGTTCGGTGCTAATAATTCGCGGCGTTTGACAGGTTTACCTACCTCCTGTATCCGAGACCGGAACTCTGTTCGGATTTCCGTTATGGTGGCGTTGCCTATACATGTTGAAGGGTGTAAGGAAAAAACAAAAACGTGGATGCAATGAATCAATGTCTTCCTGACCGAGAGGAAAGGCATATCTGATAAACTGATTAAAGAAAAATCGATCCAGCAGAGAATTAAATACTTGTTGAAAAAAGCATTGAAATCAAATGCGCTATAGAAGTAAGTCAGTTGTAAGACGAAATTATTAGACCAACACTATTCCAAAAGTCATGATATTCCGCAACAGGTCAGAGGTTAAACCATCATGGCATCACGATAAAGTTCGAGATAGCTATAAAAGTCAGCTTACTCGACTTTGCCGTTACTTACGGGGGACATTTTCAGCTAATTTGCTCTTGTTACCTTGTTCCGATACATCATATGAATATTTCAGTCAAAGAACTTTCGTTTTTGCGGTTATTTTCCCCTTAATTTCCTTCAGCCTATAAACAATGAGTACCAAGGTCGTGCCTACACGAACGAGTTTATCCCGACTTTATCCCGCATAAACCAGCAGGATTTCCACAAACTGCACGCCAAAAACTTTGATCGAAATTCCATGACCGCTGATAAGACCACGGTAAACTAAGGGAAATGGAGACCTATCCACCAATGTCAGGGGCAATGTCATAACCTGTCAAGAGCTTACCAACAATCCTACGCAACTCGGAAATGAGGTCAGAATTTCATCCCTCGTCCGACTTTGTTGGCGGAATTGGAAAGTGATTCAATTGCCTTGAATTCTGATTGACAAGAGGATATTCAGTATCAATGTCTGTCATCGAATATTTTGCTACGGAACATCGTCTATGTTTACAAACGGATGACTTTTCATGGAGATGAAAAAAGAAAGAAAGAAAGAAAAACGTGCCCATGTAGTACGATGATTGTGGAAATCCACTTTCTATTATTCAGTGCATGAAAAAGTGGCAATGTTTGTTTCTAGATAGAATTTCACTTTCTCTTCATTGAACACAACACCTGGGGCCTGTTGCATAAAACTTTTTACCAGAGAAAACTAAAGTTTGTTCTTTTTTTAACAGAGTTTTTCCTGCGTCAAAGTCTAATGGCGGTATCATGCTAACCTCAGTTTTCAATTCTTACCAGAATTTTTCTCGGGTAGAAAGTTTAATGCAAGAGGCCCCTGAAAGCTTATTAGTTGCAATGGCATGATGGTCAATGTGATCATTAATTGTTGCTGACGTAGCATCTTTAATATTAAATCCAATAAGCAGGTGACAAAATACGCCTAGAACTACTCGTGTTTCTTTGATGTTCCTATATTAGAGCTTATCATCACTATTTCAATTTATTCAATTTATTTATATATGCTGGTGAACAAAACTGTTCGTAAACATACCAAATAGTGGATTTGAATTCGATGAAATGACAATGTGTGTTCAGTGAATGTTGGTCTATGACGGCTCTCATGAAGCACAGACTTGCAACAACATGATGATTATCAGTAAGTTTTTAATCTTTGTAAGTGACGTCCAATTTATCAATCCCAATACCCCCCCCCCCAAAAAAAAAAAAAATATATATATATATATATATTATTATTGTCTGGTTAATTTTGATGGCCACTGATCAAAATCTTAAACTGATTGCATAATTATCAACAGTGAAAGAGACACATGTTACCATTGAATACTGAAGATTGTTTAGGCTGTAGAGTATAGAGAGAGGGGGGAGGGTGATAATGTATTTGTAGAAGCACATGAAATTAGCTAAAATGAGATTGAATAAATGAATAATGAATAAATGAATAAATGAAATTGAATGAGGATTGTCCTTCTTCACGAAGGGTCTATCCGTTTGATACAGCAGCGATGTGCCGCAAAGGAATATCACGTTTGCATCAATATTCGGAGACTTTCTCTCTTTCTTTTTCTGTACGGACACCGGCTAATAGGAAGAAAATAACTATTTAAAGATAAAGGTTTGAAAGCGACTGAAAGAGCAAGGTTGCCAAAAGGGTTACAGTTCGTTATTCCGAAGGTTCGTTATTCCGAAGGTTCTTTAGTCCGAAGGTTCGTTATTCCGAAGATTCGTTATTCCGACGGTTCGTTGATCCGAAAATGTGATAAGGTTTGTTATTCCGAAGATTCGTTAATCCGAAAATGAAACAAAACTCGTTATTTTGAAGGTTCGTTACGGACCCTATTTCATTGTCGGATCAACGAACCTTCGGAATAACGAACCCTATTTCATTTTCGGATTAACGAACCTTCGGATTAACGAACCTTCGGAATAACGAACCTTCGGAATAACGCCACAAATGTTCGGATAAACGAACCCATTTTCATTTTCGGATTAACGAACCTTCGGAATAACGAACAGCACCCGCCAAAGGTGGGTAGTAAAGCGAGATGTGGCCTTCTATTTGGAAAACCAGAAGAGTTAGTGATTATGCATCAAGTGAGTTGCAAAATTTGTCTTTGATATTTAGTACAATGTATATAAATGTGGTTATTATGATTATGATGATAGAGTATTTAAATTTGCTGTGTTTAGTAACAACGTAATGCAGTAACATGATATGACGATTGAGCGATTTAATTTGCTGTGTTTAGTACAACGTAATGCAGTTACATGATTATGACGATAGAGCGATTTAGTTTGATGTGTTTAGTACGAAATAATGCAATTATTTGATTATGACGATTGAGCAAATATAGTTTGCTGTGCTTAGTGCAATGTAATGCAGGTGCATGATTATGACGATTGGGTGATTTACTTTGATGAAGACCAGAAGACTGTGTAGGGATGATACACAAATTATGCTTGTGGATGATTCACCGGCAAAGAAAAAAGTGGACTGCATGCTTGTGCATGCAGTATTTATACCAACAGAAGGGCATATCAGGAAGTGGTGGAAGAGAATAGTATCAAGAAGTGGTTATAAATTAGTCAATCATTATTAGAATTCTGACATTTTGCACGTCAATCGCGAAACAATTCCCTTGAAAAGCAAAATTACATGTAGCCTTTGTTGCATGCACGGCAGATGATACACTCCAAATGGTAGGATCGTGCAAAAGTGATCTTTATAGTACTCGTTACTGTTTGTAAACAACAGCAACAGTAACAAAAGATATTTTTAGAATTTCCTTGTATATATATTATATATATATATATATATATATATATATATATATATATATATATATATATATATATCAGGGCTCGACACTAACGGTGGCCCGGTGGCCCGGGGCCATCAAAAATGAAAGTCGGGCCACCAAATTTCAAAAAAGGGCAAATTTGGTGGCCCGCCTCGGGCCACCAAAATATTTTGAAAAGTATGTCAATAAATTCGTAACTTTTTGCGCCGGAAATTAGCAGTTAAATTTGTTCAAAGGATGGATGAAAAGGACTGAATGAATGCCTGAGAGTGAGTGTTGCAAGTTTGTTGAAGTTTATTTATGAGTAGATATGTCCAACTTCTAATTCTTACTATTATAAATCTTAAATATTTGACTCATTAAAAAAAGGACTTTTAAAGTCTTTTATTGTTTATTTTTTTCGGGACACCAAATTTTTCTCTCGGGCCACCAAAAATTTGAAATTTAGGATTTTGGTGGCCCCATCGGGCCACCAAACAAAAAAGTTAGTGTCGAGCCATGTATATATATATATATATATATATATATATATATATATAAACAGTATATATATATATATAAACAGTATATATATATATGTATGTTTTTTTTATGCTACCTCCTAGTAAGGATTTTTCGTAATTCTTAATAACTCGTTGGAGGTGCCGCATTACTGCAGCTACAAATCGACGGTATCTGTACACTGACGCACACTGACAATCTTGACTTTTTTATTTCATTCCTTACCCTCCAGAGTAGGGCAGTCACCCCGGATGCCCAAAATGGCGAACGTCGGTAGGAGGAAGGTAAAGGTGCCACCTTGCACTATGGGCAACCTATGATACAGCACACGGTAATACAAAACACTTACACTGAGTCTTAATGATTACATACCAAGAAAATGTAATACGAGAGAAGTTCGTATAAAGGTCATGGATCTTGGGCGGCATATCCGGGCGGCGTACCGTGGGATCTCAAGAGTATCGACCACGAGAAAAGAGACCCCCTCTGGTGTTACCGAGACCGGTCAAGTTCCCATTATCGTTATCATTTGTGCACCGATCCCCTAGTAACACAGGGTCAAGAGGTTTCCTTCCTCCATTCCACGGGAATCACAGGTGCGAAAGGTTACTGAGTTCGAATTGGCATGTTATATATAAGTGTTACAAAGACATAAGTGTTGTGCAAGACTCGTAGAGGATAAGGGGGGGGGGGGGGCGTACGAGTTGGTTCCAACACCTCCGCATTCAAGTTCAATCATGGCTATAGGGCGTAGGTGTAAACCAGTTATTACGTTCGGTCACGTGACCAAAAAAAAAGAATCATATTTTTTAGTATAATAATTCATATCAAGGTTTCTTTCTGTTTTCTCTCTTTAACTGTAGCCATTTACCATTCAAGCACAATAAAAATTGCATATTTCTCTCTTTCTCTGACAACTTAACGACACTGTCGCTACAAAATGTTTCGTGTTACTAACAGCAGACATGCATGACATTTGATTTATTTTCCTGGGGTCTCGGAGGGGAAGAATAAACGTCTGGTTTGAACCTGGGAATAGAACTTGTAGTGTGTGCTACAGGGTTATATGGCTCTGACCTAATCACATGAAATGATGGAAAATTACGATGTTACTAAATAGACTAAGTTTTATGTTCCTCTTGTTTGTTGAGTCAGCTCCACCCCTTTATAAAGAAAATCACGGCTTGAGTTTGTCTAGATTTGATGCAAAGTGGCGATATCAGCGCCCATTAAATGCAGGAATTGTTAATGGCAGCACTGCATGCAAGCGAAGATGCATGTGCTGGATGTCGCTGGTGTAGGCCTATAACTCCTTGAGCAGTCCTCAACACCTAATGTTCACAAAGTGTAAACACGCTTGCAAGTGCATGGTTAAAGGTCAAACGTAAATCTCAGGTTATGTTTACACTTCCCTATTCTGGGTCAAATCAAGCATATTTCGATGAATAGATCATGAGCATGTATGCTGATGCTTTGAATTCGGAAGAGTTAAATTGATTTATTTCATCTTCTTTTGTTTTATCGTCTTTTTTAGCACAAGCGCCCAATAGTGGTTTAAAAAACGTGGGAGACGACATCTTTTCACACAGGAGAAAGTATGTACCCTGTGAAACATAATTCACAAACCTGTCAGCGGATTGGAATCCGCGACGTTCGAAATGCCCCCTACAAAGCTCACAAGACGCGTATAAGGGTTAAGGCTGCAGACACCCAAGAGCAGCCAGCCTAGTCCTTGTGTGACATTGCGATATATTGGAATGATGTTGAGGGAGAGATGGCTGTTATGCTGTAGGCCTCCGTATACGTTAAATCGGTGGTTTGAATTGTATCATGATGGACCGGCTGAAATGGAGTAGGGCCTAATTACCAGCCCGCCTGGAATTTTAATCCTTCTTTCGTAAATCTTTTTTTTTATTCGTATGGAGATTCTACTCCACCTGCACAGAATTGTTTCGTTTAAGAGCTCTCATTAAAATCCCGTAAAACGTATAGGTTCTCCAATTTTCACTAATACTTGGGCAAGATCATCTGCATGGATCAGCGCATGCAGGATGGTAAATTATTAGCAGTATAGTCCGTAACCAGATTTCTGTGAGGAGGTTCAGGCAATCTTCGCTTCGAACAGTTGGAGAACTTTTGGCCAAGCAGATCTAATCAAAACACATCCTTAATGCAACCTGCACTGATTATATTACGTATACACTGTACAAGGAATATGTTGATAAAATTTTCTTGTGTGTCATCAGTGCTGGTCAGTACAATACAACGATCAGCCAGTCATTTTTGAAACTTGAAAGGAAACGCGATACCAAAATAACTCATCGTTCCTTCATTTCGTTTTGACGAAAAAGAGAAACTTTGCACAATAAGTAAGCGCACAGGCCGTCTCTATACTTTCTGCTTCACTACGCATTTGGAAATTCGCAAAAGATATTGTATCTAAAACACGTAAATGCTTCAGAAATAAGAACGCACAAATACAAGTACGACAATGTTGAATGACCTCAAAATACAACACATTTTACGAGTACAAGGACACTGATTTTCGCGTGATTAGTGACTAGTGATAAACGATGCCAACAGCAGTGGTAACAATAAATACCTGTAATGATTGACATGGCTTGATAATTCATGTTTTCGAAATGGAGCGTACAATGATCAATCCTTTGCCTCTTCGTCAAAATGACCCTACACGATGTATAAGAGCTTTGAAGGTTCTGTTTTACCATTTGGAGCACTGATTTAAAAAAAAATGCTCGAGTTATCACATTTGATGCATGTATACGACATATTGTATAATCACAAAACAGCCTACCACGTAAAGATTTCGCAATAAAGCCCAAAGTATAAGGAGATATCACTATCTTTCTCAATAAACCATACTGTAGACAGTTTATTCTAGATACAACATTTTAAGTATTGTTCATATTTTATGTATTTAACAATATACTTAACATTGGTTGTTTCTATCCCTAACTCATAAATATTTAAAAACTATTATGAAGCACTTTAGCTGGGTTTTTGTTTCATCAGCAAACGATAAAGAATGACTTCAATGGTACAAAGGACAGAAATACCGAGAGATACGGAGTTTGCAGTTAGCTATTTAGGAAAGTTGAAAGCATTTCTCTCTGGACTCACGATATTCTATAAAGCATAGCTGATATGACTGTGTAAAGGAATTCAAGCAACACTCTGGCTTCCTATGCCAGCGAGACGAGATGAAGTTTTGAAACAGCACTATGGAACAACATCGCATGGAAAACAGACGGTGGGAGTTCGAAAGTATGGGTATATAATTTTATTATCAATAAAATTTCTACTTAATGTCATGTTGTCGTGATAGATACGAACTCATGAAAGTACAGATTCCATCATGGTAGTTTCATGGAAGGAAGAATGCATAAAATGTTGTGGTATGATGCGGGAATCTCTGATCAATAAACCAGAAAGGGGGAGCTAGTCACCTTACCCTCAAGAGTTGGGCAGTCACCCTTTAGCTGGAGGATGGAAAACGTCGGCAGGAGGAATGCAAAGGTACCCCCTTGAATGATTGGCAGCCTTTTGACGGGCAAAATCATTCAAAGTTTTATTTCAAAGGAGGACACAGAAACCGTAGAAATGGAGCAAATCAAAACGAACGAAAATAA
This sequence comes from Diadema antillarum, assembly GCF_040938485.1. Lineage (NCBI taxonomy): Eukaryota > Metazoa > Echinodermata > Echinoidea > Diadematoida > Diadematidae > Diadema > Diadema antillarum. The sequence continues at coordinate 1,613,086 of NW_027271406.1, read as the reverse complement.
AAATATACTTAAAACCACGAAAGAAAAGGTGCGACACAATTTGCTAATATCATGTGGCTAAGTAATCACATTTTACGGAAACATTAAGATAGGTCATTCACATTAAAAATTAGTATGATCTTGGAAGAAAATCGAAAAATGCAACCCGAAACAGTAAATAACGTTAAAGGACAAGTTCACCTTCATAGACATGTGGGTTGAGTGAATGCAGCAATATTAGTAGAACACATCAGTGAGAGTGTGAGCAAAATCGGACAATCCGTTAAAAAGTTATGAATTTTTGAAGTTTCTGCTCATTCACGGCTGGATGAAAAGACTACTATAACTTGTGATGTCACATGAGTACAACATTATAAAGAAAGAATAAAGAAAATTCAACACGCCATTTTTCTCGCATAACAAAAGAACACTCGACTTCTCTCTTTCAGAAGGCAGGGGGAATAATATTACCCTCAACATACGTCAGTAGGAAGTCGAAGAAATGTGCACGTTATTCAAAAGTGAAGTTTTGTGAAATTCTCTTTTTATTTTCCTTATATAGTTGTTCGCATATGACATCATACACTGTAGTAGGCTTCTCTTCCAGCAGTGACTGCGCAGATACTGAAAATATTCGTAACTTTTGAACGGATTGTCCAATTTTCCTCAAACTTTCACTGATGTGTTCTACTAATATTGCTGCATTCTCTAAATCCTTATGTATATGAAGGTGGACTTGTCCTTTAACCACCGTTTCCCTTGAAACCATTGATCACCACAGAATTAGTTCTACTAACACTTAGTAAGCCTACTTACATTTTATTGTGTATACTTTTTATAGTGTATACTCATCATGACACAATATACGAACATTTTTATGATAATTATGTCGCTACTATCATGTATTCGAATACACCTCATAAGACCCTCAAAACCTTTGTGGTATTTATTTTCATTGAGTCCTAGTCAACTTACCAAATGCCTTGTACCTCAGTGACAATCTGAAATTTAGGATCTAGGATTCCATTGAGTGTCATCATATACAGCAAAACGAACAAGCATTTTTTTTTTAGTCGTGTAGTTGTCAATTCGCAGAATTATCTGACTTTGCAGGATTAGAAGAATTGGCATAATTCAAGAGTTCTGAGAGGGGCTATACAAACTTTCACAATGATTGTCTTTGAAAACTCGCTGTAAACTTTTCTGATACTTGATTGTTATATCATATTACTGTAGTCAACATGTTTCAACACCACATCTCCTGAATAGTTTGCTCAAAACGAACTTACGCTCACGCACACATTCACATATCATTATGTTACACATAATTTTGCTATCACATCGCTTCTATATCAATGTATCCATTTTGGTGGCATCACACTGTCTCGAAATTGACGGAAGATGGAATTTTCAATTTTGCATGAAGTTGACCTTGAACTTGGTTAAAAGCAAATCAACTGCCGAAACAAATGCGTTGCCTACAGAAGGTTACACAATGACCACACTAGAAGGCTACACGAAGATGTAAGTCTTCATTATACACTCAGCAAAAAAAGTAAGTTCCCCCTAGCATTTGTGGATATATCTCAAAAAGTATTCAACCGATTTTCATAATTCAAACGGAAATGGATAAAGAATTTTATTACTCACAACATGACTGACTGGCAAATCATTGCCACCAGATATCATTATTGGTGTGAAAAATGCATTTTATGTCAAAATGCATGGAAACAAAAGTTGCACTTTAGTGATTTGCAATGACTTTTACACAAATAATCAAACAATCACTCATGATTCTGAACATTTAAGCATGGGTTATTGCATATTTCTCTATCTCTTTCTTTTCATGAGCATATAGTGAAGTATTTGATAATTGATATGTCCACCACCCGCAATGACCAGCCGCATCTCCTCCTCATACTGTTAACTAAAGTTTGTACTTGGCGCTGCTCAATGTTGGCCCATGCTCTCTGCAAGATGCGCTGAAATTCTTGCAGTGAAATGTCATCTTTCAACTTCTTGCTCGCTGATATCCCAAAGATTCTCTACTGGATTACAGTCAGGGGATCTTGCAGGCCACTCCATACGTTCGATGCCATTTCCTTCAGCAAACTTATCTACAACTTGAGGGCATGATGCAAAATGCCAACAGGCACATTAATGTGATCAACCTAAATTGGAAGTACAAATCACATGGCTTGTACCAATATTTTCATATTGAGAAGGCCTATTGTTCAAAAAGTATGCATAACATCTGTCTAATAGGGAAGCACATTGTACCTGAAGAAATTCCTGAGAATTACACAATTTAAAAAGATCATTTGATAACTTACATAGGAAATGTATACAATATGCTTCCTTATAATGGCCTAAAGTGCAACTTTTTTTCCCATGCATTTTGACATAAAATGCGATTTTTTACACCAATAATAATATCTGGTGGCAATGATATGCCATTCATGTTATGAGTAATGAAATTCCCTATCCATTCCCGTTCGAATTATGAACATCCGTAAAATATTTTTTGAGATATATCCAAAAATGTTAGGGGGGAACTTACTCTTTTTGCTGAGTGTATAATAAACTTTAGCTGTTTTTGGCTTGCCGAAGATTTTGTCACCGCTTACAAAGTTGCTGCCGGAGCTCGAGAAATTCCATCGACGGTCATACGATGACTTAAGGTATGCCCTCACGAATGGCAGGAAGTTTATACGATCAGAGCCGAAAATGACAATTTTGTCCATCATGTATCCGTTTTCGCCCAATTTCGGGACAGTGTAACGCCTGTATGACCCGGGCACATTCTGTCAATTTTAACATGCGCGTTGTAATAGGCGAGGAAGCTCTTTACCTGACGCCGAACGTTGACTGCAGAACAGTGACCAGTCCCGAGACAAAGAAGATGGTCCCGATGACCTTTGACAGGGTCACCAGATCTTCCTGAAGGCAAAGACTCTCCGACAGAATGAGTGGAATGGCTAGTACTCCACTGAACATCGTCAGAAAATGCTGAAGAAGGGTATAAAAAACAATATGTTTTTAGGAGTCTTTTATCACCGTCCTCCAGGCCTCTCCGCAACATCCACAAAACAAAGATTACACGAAGGTTGAGGCTCCACACTCAATTTTCAAATGTTATCCATAGGTCAGTCATAGGCAAAGGATGTTGGTCTATACGATCTTTAACCTCATTCGAAGCCTCACTTGAGAATCAATGACAGAAAGTCCTATAAAGAAGCAATAGGTCTTCAAAGCCCTCATAGTCTCGCATACATAAACTTGCTTTTTGGATATTGGTAATCATGAGTAGCTACCCTTAATCACTACTTGAAGAGAAGAAATCTCGATAAGCAATTTGCATTGATTTGTCACTATGGTAACGTGATAGAGTTCATGAGGATTAAAAGCGTAACATATGCTGCTGTTGGACTACTATCAGTGCTATATAGCTCTGTAGTTATGTCTTACCTGGAAAGAGAGGATAATCGTTGTGTACCACGGAGGATTGTCCTCAATTCCGTACGTCACCACGCTCTTCAGACGATTCAAAATGGCGTCGGCTTGTGCCTGGAAATCACTGACTTCGGGGGCCACCTCCTCGCCGCCATCCTCGGGCTCGCTGTACTTCTGGTAGGCAACATCGGCCTGGTCTTGGCCGTTGCTTTCGACATTCGTTTTCTCCTCATTTGCCTGTAGGGGTAAAGTAGATAAAGGTTAATGAGAAGTATACTATTAACCTGTACATGCAACAGTATAGGCGTATTCGTAGACACGTGCACGCCGTTGTGAATGGAAGTATCATATTGAAAGTATAATATTAACCTCACTTCTTAATGAACAACTATTCAAATACCAGCAAGTATCAGCATAATTTGTTATACTGCAGGCATCATCGTCCCAACTGCCCTTACAATTGTCACTATCACACTCTGGAATCATGGGGTATAATGATTATACATGACTAATTGTGCTCTATTATGGCAGTTTCATTTTTTTTTTCGATGGCAGGAAGAAAAGAGAGGGCATCAAAGGCTTGGCGCCCAGCATGGGCAATGCCGGTGCCCGGAGCGTGTCTCGCGCTGCAAAAGAAACTGTCAATCTTAGCGCATCCAACAAGCCCCCCAAAAGAAACCCCTCATTATATGCTGTGCCCTCAACTGACTCCATTGCTTCGTACATACTAAATCGGTGAATGGCGTACCGATACGTCATTTACCTCCCGAAAGGTACCATAGTTAAGGTTGTAAACACTCCCGTGAGACATTATTCTTGTTTTGCGTAGAATGGTCCCCCATGTGATAAAAAACAACAACGAAAGAATACTGGTACACAATCCAGCGACCGGCACGTCGTCAGCCTAAACCTGTTGTACACACACGTCCTGTAATCCATTCGACGTCCATATTGGTAAAGGGTATGGAGGCCTGGCTGCGTAGTTGAGGATATAGTTCCCTTATCAATCAGTTATACGATACATGATACAACCCTTTTCCGACATTTCCGCTACCCCTTGGAGACCTGGGATGACTAGTTTCGCCATAAGTCCCCGAAAAGATATTACCCAAAAGACCAGTGGGCAACATAAACCAGGGAGGTCCCCTGCATAAACAGATTCCCTTTCGAGGCAGTGGCGTATCTAGGGAAAACGGCGCCCGGGGCAAGCGCGAAAATTGCGCCCCTAATTTCTGAAAAAGTGTTCAACCCCAACCCGATCCCGGTATATTAGGGACTTTAAAAAAAGGTCCGCATGATATGCTTTTTCAAGCACCTAAGAGGGGTCTTTTGAGGGTGATTTAAATGAAATAAATTTTGATACATTTTGGCGAGCGAGCGCAGTGAGCGAGCCGAAAATTTTTGTATTTCAGCTCACAAAACATGGAATTCATGTCATTTTTTCTTATTAAATCTTAAAATTCTAATCTAGATATAGTGACGGCCTTATAGATAACGATTTATACCAACAAACTAAGGACTTGAAGAAATACTCTAAATTAGTATGCGCGAGTCAGCCGAAATTTGTATACTTCTGCGTCATCATTACGTTTTGTTCTTATCTTCTTCTTTTTTTGATAAATTTAGGCGAACGAGCACAGCGAGCGAGCCGAAATTTTTTGTATTTCAGCTTACAAAACATGGAATTCATGTCATTTTTTTCTTATTAAATCTTACAATTCTAATCTAGATATAGTGACGGCCTTATAGATAACGATTTATACCAACAAACTAAGGACTTGAAAAAATACTCTAAATTAGTATATATGCGCGAGTCAGCCGAAATTTGTATATTTCCGCGTCATCATTACGTTTTGTTCTTATCTTTTTTTTTGATAAATTTTGGCGAGCGAGCCGAAAACTTGTGTATTTCAGCTTACAAAACATGGAATTCTTGTTGTTTTTTTGCTTATTAAATCTTACAATTCTAATCAAGATATGGTGACGGCTTTAGAGATAACGATTTATACAACAAACTAAGGACTTGAAAAAAATACTCTAAATTAGTATGCGCGAGTAAGTCGAAATTTGTTTATTTCCGCGTCATCATTACGTTTTGTTCTTATCGTCTTCTTTTTTTGATAAATTTAGGCGAGCGAGCACAGCGAGCGAGCCGAAAATTTTTGTATTTCAGCTTACAAAACATGGAATTCATGTCATTTTTTCTTATTAAATCTTAAAATTCTAATCTAGATATGGTGACGGCCTTATAGATAACGATTTATACCAACAAACTAAGGACTTGAAAAAATACTCTAAATTAGTATATATGCGCGAGTCAGCCGAAATTTGTATATTTCTGCGTCATCATTACGTTTTGTTCTTATCTTTTTTTTGATAAATTTTGGCGAGCGAGCGCAGCGAGCGAGCCGAAAACTTGTGTATTTCACCTTACAAAACATGGAATTCTTGTTGTTTTTTGCTTATTAAATCTTACAATTCTAATCAAGATATAGTGACGGCTTTAGAGATAACGATTTATACATAAACTAAGGACTTGAAAAATTACTCTAAATTAGTATGCGCGAGTAAGTCGAAATTTGTTTATTTCCGCGTCATCATCACGTTTTGTTCTTATCTTCTTCTTTTTTTGATAACTTTTGGCGAGTGAGCCGAAAATTTTTGTATTTCAGCTTACAAAACATGGAATTCTTGTCTTTTTTGCTTATTAAATCTTACAATTCTAATCAAGATACAGTGACGGCCTTATAGATAACGATTCATACCAACAAACTGAGGACTTGAAAAATACTCTAAATTTGTATGCGCGAGTAATGAGTCGACATTTGTATATTTCTGCGTCATCATCACGTTTTGTTCTTTTTTGTTGTTGTTGTTAATTTTTGGCGGGCGAGCGCAGCGAGCGAGCCGAAAACTTGTGCATTTCAGCTTACAAAACATGGAATTCTTGTTGTTTTTTGTTTATTAAATCTTACAATTCTAATCAAGATATAGTGACGGCTTTAGAGATAACGATTTATACAACAAACTAAGGACTTGAAAAAATACTCTAAATTAGTATGCGCGAGTAAGTCTAAATTTATTTATTTCCGCGTCATCATCACGTTTTGTTCTTATCTTCTTTTTTTGATAAATTTTGGCGAGCGAGCGCAGCGAGCGAGACGAAAATTTTTGTATTTCAGCTTACAAAACATGGAATTCTTGTCTTTTTTGCTTATTAAATCTTACAATTCTAATCAAGATACAGTGACGGCCTTATAGATAACGATTCATACCAACAGACTGAGGACTTGAAAAATACTCTAAATTTGTATGCGCGAGTAATGAGTCGACATTTGTATATTTCTGCGTCATCATTACGTTTTGTTCTTTCTTTTTTTGTTGTTGTTAATTTTTGGCGGGCGAGCGCAGCGAGCGAGCCGAAAATTTTTGTATTTCAGCTTACAAAACATGGAATTCGGAATTCTTGTGTGAACACAATAACACAATAAACATTGTTATTTGTCCGTGTCATCATCATGTTTTGTTTTTATCTTGTTTGATTTGGTTTTCTGCCCCCTTCTCCCTCCCCCCCCCCCCCCCTCCTCCTCCCCCGTCCGGGCAAGTTTTTTTTTTTTTTTTTTTTCCTTCTTCTTCTTCTTCTTTCTTTTTTTTTCTTTTTTTTTTTCGTTTTCTCGTTTTTTTTTGCGCCCCCAAGGAGTGGCGCCCGGGGCACGTGCCCCCCTTGCCCCCCCCCCCCTAGATACGCCACTGTTTTGAGGTGTATATATGAATAGTCACCTGTACGTGCTCATTCAACCAACCAAGAACGCTTTACTCCGCGTATAAGGTATAATATCGCATTCGAGTGATTAATAAAGGCACCTATCGCTACGTGGTGAATGTATGCTTGAGTTTTTGTCCTTTCTGCATCGTGACGAAGAGGAACTTAAACACACACAGAGACACACACACACACATAGACACACACACATAGACACAGACACTTAGAGACAGAGAGAAAGAAAGACACACACACACACACATCCCCCCCCCACACACACACACACATGGTTCCAGTAATACCTGTAGGCCTAACATATCGATATCTTATTCCTCAGACCAATATAGTGGAGTGATAGCCACTTCTAAAAGATTCCTCAAAATTCTACAATTCTACAATGTTTGAAACCAGCCACAAGAAAAAGGGGAAACACGGTAAGTGCAATGATAAGTGATATGGGACAAGGATATGTGTGTGGACTGTGATGCTCATCACAGATTATCGCAGTGTATTTCCTCGCACCCGACATAGAGGAGAATATTGCTTTAATCACATAGATTTGAATTGGGGACGCTTCTTTTCATGTCGTTTCCCCCTCCCGCAATCCCCTCCCTTCCCCCTTTAGTCTTATCATTTCACAGCTGAGGTGCCCATGGGTAGGGCCAAACATGACAATGAAAACCTTTTGTAAATTACAGAAATCTTCAGTGCAAAAGTGTGTGTGTGTGTGTGTGTGTGTGTGTGTGTGTGTGTGTGTGTGCGTGTGTGTGCGTTCGTGTGTGCATTTTATTCCAGTTTCGACGCTGTTTTTCGAGATAACTTCGAAAAAAAACAACGTCTGCCCTTTTGACCCTCTCTAACTGCTGACAATCAAGAGGCTGCTCGATAGAGATAGGTGTATTTCATGAACTCGAGCGGATGAGTGAACGCTGAAAAAAGGTGCACATGCTATTTGTATCAAGTTCTACAATAATCACTGGCGGATCCAGGAATTCCGTAAAGTTGAGGCGCCTTTACAAAATCAAGGGGGAGAGTTCGGTGGGGGGTACACTCGGCCCCAATTCTTTTTCTTCTGATTTCTTTTGATTTGACAACAAAAAAAAAACCAAAAAAATAAAGGGGAAAGAGGGCGTGTGCCCGTCGCCCTCTCCCCTGGATCCGCTATACTGCTAATGAAATATTATCGAGGATTATCACGTTACCTGAATTAGTCTCCTGACTTTGTTGTTTAAACTCATTTAAACATTTCCTATTTCTCTTCCGTTGAACAGGGTCATAAAGTAGACAAAATAAATCAGTGGAATGTGGTCAACGTTATACCAACGAGGTACCTCCTTCTTTTGATACTAAAATACTGTGACAAGATTATAAGATCGTACATCTCATATTACTATTTTGATGTGATGTACCACTGTATTTGGTACAGCAAATGCAACTGCCACGATGGTCTTGCTGATCTCGGATTCGAAAGAACTCTCAGTGAAGACGAAAATGTCACGGTGAAGATGGTCGACATCAAGTTTGTACCCGACAGAGAGGAGAGAGCTTTCGCCGACAACGCGCTCGAAAGTTGCGTTGACGAAGCTGGTCATCATAACGGAAATGGAGCGATTCGAATCTCCGTGAAAAGGACGGAGCTGTTTCAGCTTCAGTTCTTTCAAGGTTTCTCTCCGAGTATATCTAATGTGTCCATCATATAATTGGAGTGCGTCGGAAGTTAGATGAAACACGTTGCTCAAATTACAACTGTATTCGCATGATACTAATTATGCGACAAAATGACTTATCAAATAAAGTCTTTTTCCGGTGTTTTTTTATGGCGGTCATAAGAAACATAATTATGTATTGAACACAAATAAAAAATAATTTGGATCGCTGAAGAGCCATCACATAATATCGCAGAACCTATAGGAGTGTAAACATGAAGTGATAAAGACACGAAATGTGTACTTCATATCGTGCGTAAATTAAAAACAGCTCATTTCCCCTCAAATAGCCGTACCATGAGCCTGATGAGGACAAAAGGGAGACTGAAGAGAAAATTACTGTTTGCTTCGCAAATATTTATCACATATTTTCCCTATGACAACCCACTCGTTGTACCCTTGGTAGATATTGTCCCTGTGGTTTAGTAAGCGCAAACACTCTAAATCCTTCCGAATTTACGAGAATATACTACTACACATGTATGCGTACATTTTTTTTTCTTATCATACAGTATAGTGTCACTTCATGTACTATACCTATGAACATCACTTTGTAGATAAACGTTCGATATATTCAGGAAGTGTCTTCGTGACAAATTACCACATTATACAGATTACCTCTGTCACCATAATATAAGTTACGAACGTGAAAGAGCGTTACCAAAAATGCAGCATGCAAGCATGTTACAGACACTTGGTTTGAGTCTTTAATATCGTGAAAGCGTATCAGCTAACCATGCAGATAATTAATGATTATCACAATGTTAGAGCAAAGCTTGACCAGGATGCATAAGTTATGGTAAGAAAAACTCGAATTGCGAAAAGAATTTCTACACAACCTGTTATTTTTTTCCATCGACGCCCAACATCTGATCCTGATATTCACATAACTATGTAGCGAACATACTACCATATAATTATCATGTTTTCGACCTCCAATTATAGTCCGCACGCTTTTTAAAGAACTTTTTACGACAAGGTTCCACATGAGGGCAACCACGAAAGTTATCAGGAATGATAGGAGAGTAACATCCACAACGCGTCTGCAACTATATAACCTGTCCCGATACAGCTACGGGTATTCTATTTTTTCTCGGGACATAAAGGGAAGTTAGGACCTGCGATATAGCTTCCATGAAACATTCCATATATATGAAATTAATAACTCGGCGATGTTCATTAATATCAACAAATGAATATAATGTTCGGATCTTGGCCCACTCCTTTGTCACATCAGCACACATTATGGCCTGTGTCGAATATTCGAAAAGGTAAGCTACAGATAAACAGAGAAGGGGGAGAAAACGAGAATCCAATTTATGTTTGGCTTATCCATGCGAGAGAGCTAGAGGTGTTTGCGTTATACGTGTTCAGTGATCGGAAACACCCTTTGTTTCCTAGACTGACAAACCTTACACATAAGGCTTAACATGTCTGCCTCTATTCTTCTCTCTCTCCCTTCCTCTCTCATAGGCACATTCAGAGGTTTATGACTACAGATTTCATGGCTGTCTCTCTCTGTATACATTCATCTAACCTTGTGCACGAAACATTAACGAGGTGTTGGATATCACTGCGTATACGTGTATTATGATTGTGTCAGCAATATACTGTGGCTATTGTGCATGAATATAACTCCAATTTCATACTTTCTATCGATATTGTTTGGCGTCGAAATATCCACTGAGGATTTGGCAGCTGTCGGCTCTATATGTCTTTCTATCCTGTTCATTCATTCCGATTCATTTGTTACAGAGAGCATTTCAAAATATGCTTATTTTGATGCCACATGTTCACGCAGTCAATTCAGTGACTATTATTGTACAAGTTATGATGCACGCAGGAGCTGCCACACAATGGAACTGCACCTAAACTTAATTAAATATTTGAACTTACTGCAACGGGCTGGTATTCTACATCCATTGCATGCGGCGCGGCGTCTGTCGGTGGCCTTGTGAGAACGCCAGCAGCAGAGTTCGCAGAGACTGAAACCCCTTCAGCAAGTCGACGATCGTTGTATAGGTTTGAAGGGTTAATCTGACGCGGTTCTCTTAGCGTAGTACGACGTCGACGAGCCCCACATCGATGAAAGGTGATCCTCAGTGAAGTAACAATCAGATATCAGCAGGCAATATGGGTGACAGTAAACGATCCTTCTGGACAGGAGTCCTTTGATAGTTTTCCCAGCGTCGTACAGTGTGTGACCTTTGTACTCGTTGTCAGACCACAACACAATCAACGAGCAAAGTTTGGACAGTCTAGCGAGCTCAGCGACGCCCGTCAGTAGATTGTTATGATCTGACAGCAGAGAATAATTACTCTTCTGTCTACCTTTGCAGCTTTTGATGGAGACCAGAGTGAAAAATCAGTAGAATGCTAATACTCACTCACACAAGATAAGCACTCAACGGTCTTTCAACAATACCCCTTACCCCTTCATTTAAATGAAGGCCAGAACATTTTAGGCAGACATTATTAAATGCTTAGTAGTCTCCAATAGTATGTAAAAAGAAGAAAAACGTATACAAAAACTGATAAGTCCTCACTGATTTGTGATTGATTGATTTACTAGTCATTTTGTGAAAATGGTCTGATCATGACGACTAAATAATTGAAGTTTATGAACCTCGTAAAACGACGGTTGCTTGATCAAACAATGTCTTTTAAAATTGAATAATTTTGATAAAGGCATGCTTGAGAGAGCTAGCAGGGTGTTCAGGTCACATTTGAACATTGTTGGGTTTGTGAGTCATTGTATTGTCCGCCGGAACTTGTAAGTAATAGTCTCCATTCCAGCTGTACGTGCTGGGGTATAGCCAATACTTATACATCTACTGTACTTAGTATGAAGAGGGGGAGTTGGCTCCCCCCGCCTCCCTATGTAGCATAAGTACAGACATGAATGGTACGAACAATCCATCAGTCCTATAGGCCTTCTGCATCACAATGAGTGATTTCTAGTTCTATCAGTGCTGGTGTTGGTGTTATCTGAACAGCAGGATCAGCAATATTCCGAAACTTGAAATCAGTCAGTGTTAGCAGGTTTGCCTCAAAATTTTGACCCAGTTTCGCTTGATAGTTTTAGTTCCGCTAATGCATGCCGTCTGCTTAACCGAGTTTCCGATCCCTACGCGTGTTGACGATTTGCGAGCTTTATGCCCAGTAGCTAACACCATGCCTTTGGGATTGTCAAATTTGCCTGTTCAAGTTTGGTGCTGTACGTATGAAACTATAGTTACATTCAATCTATCGAGTTCGTGGATAGACGCCATCGATTCCTACTCAGATAAAATGCAACATTCACCCGTTGAGTGTACACGAACGACACATGGCCGTATTAACCTTTGCTGTAATAGGTATAAAGATTGCTGCGTTTTGGAAATGATGCTCAAAAATTGTTATTTAGTCCTTCTGCCTTATAATTATTATCGCGTTGACTGGACATAAGGTGTTCGAGATCGATAGCAATGATTGGTATAGCTTGCGTTACTGACCTTTTTGTTTTCTAACAGGCAATGATCTTGCGATTAAGTGATGACCAAATAATCATAATTATGTGATAGAGGTGTACGTGTTGGCATTTGCGTGCATTAAATTTTGCGGTTTATGAGGTTTTACGTACGTTAGTATTAGCTTTGCCGTATCCCTTATTGAGGACTTTTGGTAGCTTCATGGTTCGACGAAGGGGGATGATAAAGTGATGACTCTTTCCGTTTGAGTTCTACGTCACAACAAAAGACCTCGGTAAACCAGCGCACTATAGCCCAGTTTGGTCGAACTTCTAAGAAAATAATATGATGAATACTTATTATACTGATGTTCTGGAAGGTGAGTACGTATAGGTGCGTGCATGCGTGCGCGCTTGTGTGTATATTATGTGTGTGTATGTTTGCAAATGTATGAGTGATTATAACCCAAAGAGATTTTATAAGGGTAATCTCTTTGCCATAGACCTATTATAGAGCGAAATATTCTCATCTCCCATGCACTGTACCAGGAAATCTTCGAACAAAAGAAATTGTAAACAAAAAACAAACAACGACTAAACGAAACAAAATTGATTTCAGATCATAAAACTTCGAGGCAAACGCAGTATTGCTTTGATCATGGTTAGTATCTAAACTTATGTTGAGCGTGAGCGTCGAGTATAATGTATGTCGTTATGCTTTACTGATACTGTTCATAATCTGTGTCGTCACCTACAGATTCATAATACGTGTATGCATCAATAGGAATGACGGTTGAGGATGAGTGGTGTTTGCGAATGGCAGAAACGCTATTTATTTATTTATTTTTTTTGTAATTGTGGTGCTGTATAATCAATACTTGAACTTATCTGCTCAAGTATTGATGATTGCATATGTATTATGTCATGATCGATTGTTTATGTCAAGCGCATATAGAGAATTTTGTTAATCATTATGCGCTTTATAAATGTGAATTATTATCATTATTATCATCATCATTATTAAACGCAAATAATGATGATGTTATAGAACTATCAGGTCATTATACAGATGGTGGGTAGTAATTTGAATAAAGACAGTCGATTCACGTTTAAATCATTGCTACTTATCTTTGCCTGAATGAGATGCCTTGATCTGAAGCGGGTTGTCCCGACAAAAGCCTTCACTCCTAAGCCAGTGGGGAGGACGAATAGACTATTGTGAATGCAATGTATCCTTCTACAGGGGCGGAACCAGGAATTCTGCAAAGGGGGGGGGGGCGGCGCAACTAATATTTCTGGTGCCACTTCCGGGTTTAATTTCATTTTCTTTCTATTTCTTTTTTTCTAACGAAAAAATAAAGGGGCGTGCACTGGTGGCGCCCCCTCTGGATCCGCCACTGCTGTAGCAAGAAGTTTCGAGGGATAATGTTTAGGAATCAGCGGCTTGCGGTTTGTGGTCTCGTAGGAGTGCGGCAAGGCCATGTTTTCCGTTCGATTCGTTTATTATAGGTAATTATACATAAATATATCACAATGTAAAATTTGTATTAATATAAACATGTAAGTGTGCTCGTTTCACTTACATAATGATTCATACAGACTATATGTGTTCTCTTTGAATGTGATGTTTAAATTTGAAAGCAATTTTACAGTTATAATCTAAAGTGATGCAGTTGTTATTGAATGAAGAGAACAGGTGGGGAAGATCATTTTGGTATTATTATTTTCTTTCATAAATTCCTTCCTAAATTGATCATGACACGCTGGAAATATTACGCTATGTAATTAGATATTCGTACGAATCATGTGCTCTCTCCGAATGTGGTGTTGCAATTTCAAAACAATAATCTATGACAATAATGATTTAAAGTGATGTAGTTGTTACTAAATCAAGAGGGAGGGTTGGGTGGATTATCGTGTTATTATCATTTTCTTTTTCTAAATTTTCACCTGAATTCATCATGACATTCTTGACATGTTACTTTTTAATACTTTCTTGTTCTTGAATAGATGAGTAAATCAGATAAGCAGAGTCCCTCCCTTAAAAGAGGATACATTATATAACAAATTAAATAACGAAATTCTATTTTATCCGTCAACTATATGTAAAACAGGCATACAGCGATTAGGCACCTATGCATTTTAGACATTGACTCTTGACTGCAAAGATATGAAATCCGGCCAAACCTTCTTATTTTCCCTTGCGTAGATGTTTTCTAATTAAATCCCAATTTCCTTTTCAGAATTCATATTTGTTATGAATCTACACGAGACAAGAACAATAGCTCAGACTGCTCAGAGTATGTACTCACTATCAACAAGACGTGAATGAGTCCAATGACCTACTTGTGACCTACTTAACATAATTATGCACCCTTATGTCTTCTTTCATGCTTGTATGACCAATATATGTCATTTCATGCAGTATCTATTTCGTGTACTCGAACTCGTACTGTGAAATGATAGATCAACATTTTAGACGTTGTCATTCCTCCAACCTTTTGTTAGATACATGTATTAAACTTGACACTCAGAATGTTGAACCACCATTTCAGAAATGTTAAATCCAACATTCTGCTTCTGTGCGTTAGATTTAACATTTAGATTGGAGGAGTGGAAATCAAAGTGTCGATTTTACCATTTCGTTTTTTAGACTGTAGGTGCGGAATAACGATATGCAAGTTTCTGCACAATTTATACTTGATGAAGAGCGAATCTCCACTCATCTATAATGACCAGTTGCGAGTGGCACAAACATCTGACCTACAAACATCATTTTACCTTGTCATCGTTCAGTTACTTCCGGATCACGCCTACTCATACGTATTTTGCTTGTACAAAGGCCAGGTAAGCCCATGGTGGTATAACAATCAATTACAAAGTTGGAAGGTCATATCACCGCAAGTGAAGTTTACCTGTCCGCAGGATGTTTCCTGCGGGAATCCTTAACATGCTTTATTTTCCTTGCCTCAATTAGTCTTGATTGGCGGAAATTTCTGGTGGTCTGAAGTGATTAAGGAATCCCGGTACTGTTGTCACACTGTACTATAGGCACTCATAATGGTAATTTCGATTGAATCTCGATGCATTACAGAGATCGTTATCTCTTTCCGATGTCATGTCACTCTGTACTCGCAGTGACAGCACTTGCTCATTACGACGCTTCGTGGATCAATTTGTGTGACGTCACTGAACACGGGTCCGTTGGTTTATTTCTATCACTCTCGGACTCTTCCTGTTTTACCTTTATGTGTGTGTGTGTGTGTGTGTGTGTGTGTGTATTAGTGTGTTAACTCTGTGGTCTTTCATGCGCGAGTATACTGTATACAGTCAATGCCACTTGGCAAGATGATTTATATCATCATTATGACATATACTGTACTTTTTGGGAAATTGACATGGCGTAATAAATATTTATGTCACTGTGACGACATGTACTTTTTTCTTTAGAAGTCGACTTGGCATGATAATTTATATCGCATGGCGACATTACTTTTTAGGAAGTCGACTTGGCAAGATGATTTATTTTGCCATGACGACGTGAACTTTTTGTGAAATTGATTAAGCAAGATAACTTATGTCGCCATGACAACGTGTTTTTTTTTTTTTGTAAGTCGACTTAGAAAGATAATATAAGTTTAATATCTTTTCATGTCGACATGCTGCGGATGCTATAAGCCGACTTGACAAGAATAGTATCTCGCCACGTCTCATCGTCAAGTAGTCAATGCTTCCGTATGTAATTGTATAGTAATGATACTTGATAATTGAGGAGGTAATCCCTTTTTGCAGCTCGTGACCGAAGTTAAACTGAAGTGAACTATGTGTGTCTTGGGAGGGTGTCTTGGTGATAATCTCTCTCTCTCTCTCTTTAAACTAAGATAAAATGAATAGTGATAACAGCGCAATAACAATCATGATTTTATGTATAATACATAAGAAAAGATAGTATAATGATACCGCTGAATTGTACGAACTCACAGAAGAAAGAAGTGAACAAGTGAGGGTGAATGGGTAGAAATGAAAGCATTACAATTTGAATAAAAAAGACTAAATGTCACAAAAATCTGCCAGTGATGGAAAAGAAAGTTAAAGTTCATTACCTTTGTAGCGGAAAGTTGCTCACAGTATAGGGACTTCAGGTACGATTACAAACTAGGGTTATGGTTTATTAGTTGTTTCCGTGGATATAGATACTGTGACACCAAAATATGAGGATGAAGTGACGATATTGATTCATTGGTTTGTTTGTTTTCGAGATTTGTTGCTCTTGCTGTTCCATGCATTTTCCATCGGGAAGGTTTCCAGGTTATTTTCTCTCTCTCTCTTACGGAATGACAAAATTTTAATCGAAGCAACAGTTGTTCACAAGAGTTTGAATTCACCACTACAATTTCCTGATAGAGGGACCCAGGAGGATACCTCATTTTCGGTTTTAAACTTGGTTGGCTTTTTTATTTGTCCTTGAATAAATGATGACGTATATCTTGTTTTGTCGGTGAAGATTGCACTTTACTGCAGAGAAAATTAAGCACATAGCCTCTGCCTTTCTTAAATTTTGACGAAAAAACACCATAAGTGCATGGTGTTAACTTATTTCACAAAGTTATTGTGATGAGACAACATTACAGACAAAATATGTATGCAGGATGGGTATTTTTGTCTTTTAAGAATCAACTTTATCAGCAGTATACACAATGTAGGAACTATTATTCTATACGAATATTCTATGCTTGGTTATATGGCATTGTTTTTCGACGAAGGAAAGCAATAGAACGTCTCCACTATATGTATATTCTGAAACATCGAAGAGATACAGAAACATGAAAACAGACGTATACTTGATGCACAGAGGGGCACATAGCTTTACGTATAGGTTTGACATTTTTTTTGACACACACACACACACACACACACACACACACACACACACATACATACACAAAGTACATAACAGCCCATCCTATAATCTTTACGGTGACATCTCCTCTGTATCATATATTTATAGTCAATTGCCATTATAATCACACTATAGTCTTGTCACGGAGAGAGAGAGATAAGAGAAACCGAGAGGACAAAAAGATACAAGAGGGGGAGAGAGAGAGACCCTATTTAGCTCATAATCCTCTGATCACTTGTGAAATAGCTATAGGCGCAAACGATAAGAAAGACATTTAGATATCTCGCGAAAGAGTTCTCTCTTGTCAATAGTGTTGTATATATTACATGTATTATGTGCAGATGTGAGGGTATTTCAGTTGCCTCCTATCGCCACTGATTTCAGAGCGCTGGGAACACGTTCTTTTGCTGCAGGATAAACATCTTTTCAAGGAGACAAATATGCAGACTTCAGTCTCTTTGCACCGAATTCCTCTCAAGTGTCAATACAACTTCTGTCTTTACCTCGATCAGTACCCCCTCGAAAAACTATACTTCTTTCGCCTCAGTTTGTTATATAGTCACAGCTTTCGTTTAAAGTACTAACGTAAATCGCGCCGCATGAGCTTTTCACGCGATTATCCGGGGAGTCAACTCACCTTTATCCTCTCAAAACCGACACTAGGTTGAAAATTTATTTTACTCTCCTATATTATGAATTTAGTATAATTCTATTTCAGATAATATCTCCAGGTCCAAAAGTGTCTTCACGCTGGTCTCCCACGAGGAGGAAGATGAGGTCACGGAGGCGTGTCAGAGGTCATGTGGTTTTGGATTTTAAAAAAGCAATCTATCCGTCACAAGTAAACGATCCTTTGCAATGGCAAAGAATCGTTTACTTGTGACGGTTAGATTGTTTGTTTTTTTTTTTATAAGGAACATAGACAGACTTTCCAGTCGCGCCTGTTGGGGCAAAATATGTGTACGTTCTGTGTCAATCTGCGAGTTGTTCTCTGTGGAACTGGCAAGGTCTAGCAATTCGGGGGGGGGGGGGATCATGATAAATCATTAAATGTTGTTAAACCAAGTTATGATGAATTACACTACTTTCCAACTCCAATCAATCTCACATTCACAAAAACGAAGACGCCAGAGGCAAAACTCATTTCAAATCAGTTAAGTTGGAGTGGATGATCAAAGCAAAGAGTCAAAATGATGACGGTGACCGTGAGGAAAATAAAATTTGAGGAACTAAGTGATATTGATAAAAACGCCAGTTACTCTAATGTTCCGGAAGTCTTAGTGATACTTGTCTTGCATATGATAATCAGCTAGCTGGGGTGAATTGATAATTAATAAATCTGTGTATTCTTTCGCTCTTAATGAGTGCTTCCCGAACAATATTTTATCCGCTTCTTATGGGAAAGAGGAAATGAAATATCTTATTCATATCAATATCTACAACTAAACGCATATTATAGATGTGTGTGTATTTATCAGATGTGTGCAAAGACTCTAATGTCATTTTGCACACCTTTGCAATCGTGGCATGGAGGTGGGGATTCTAAGAATCGGCTATTGTGTTTTTCGGCAGGTCGAAATGCAGACTGAATCCATGGAGCTACGCTTAAAAACTGAATGCGAAAATATTCCAAAACGTAAGCCTCACTCTGACCCCCCCCCCCCCCCCCCCCCCGGCCTTTGTGTGGCATATATACCGAGAATATGGGATAATGATGGGCAACGGAGTATGCCTGCCAAACATCAACGTTACTGTCGAAACGCCTATTTGTCGACATACTGGAAACGATAGTGTATGACGAGCATATATTATATTTATAACATGCTGGGGTAGGTCTGTTTACAGTAACGGTTGATCGGGTGGCATCCAGGACTCGTTTTGAATTTGGAAGACCCTCATGTCGGTGATTCCCGCATATACCTCTCTTAGCTCAACATCATTTTCCGTGTTTACAATGTTTAAGATATAAAGAAATCATATACAAAATATGATATTGTGAGACGTGTTGGCGTACAAAGTCGGTCATGGTTGGTAGGGAAGTTGTATGTGCAGAATCTTTCGATACTGACAATAAAGAGAGACGAATGACATGATTCATCGGTGTCGTTGAAAATGTTTCTTGGTGTCTACATTTTACAGGGGTGAACATGACATGCAGTGGGTGCATGGAACCATACAATCCCCGAAGTACAGAGAAGAATGGGTTTTATATGACCTTATTGGGTCATCGTAGCGATGAATTACCCTGTGGAGTATATATGTAGAACATCAAGCCAAAACAAGATGATTTAAGAGCTCTGTAGAGACTCAGCCTGCCACATGAAAATGTTAAAATTGATACAACTACAACTAAAAGTTTTATCAGTTACGTTCTTATCCTTGAGGACAGCTATCCCTGAGGATAAGCTATGGCCCCCTAACTACAACGCGCGACACACGACGGAGTTTTACTATTCTCGAAGAAGGGAGGTGGAACCCCCACCTCCCTGCTCGAAGGATATCTTCGAGGATGGGCTCACTGCCTCCACCCCCCCCCCCCCCCCCTCGTAAGTACGCTTATCTTGTGGGGATCCTCCGCGTTCATAGTACTAGTTGAGGTGAGGAATCAGCTCGTAACGTTTTGCGAGATATTTAGTTACGGTACCACTCTATGAAATATTTGAGAGCATACAATTCTAAGGGGAATCAAAAGTTTAATTTATGAAAATCGGTTTTTGGAATGACTGAGATATCTAAAAACAAAGTAAAACAAAGAGATCCTAATACAAATTGTGGCCTGTCAATTTTATTAGGATCGCTTTTTTTAGATATCTCAGCCATTTCAAGACCAATGTTCATAAAAAACATTTAATCCTTCTTGAAATTACATGCTCTCATATTTCACAAGAGGTTTTCACAAAAGAATGATATCCACCTGATGTTAGGTCTTGATTAAAACTAGACGATCCCTTTAAGGGTCACCGTCTAAACGTATAACTATGTGGGACGGGGTTAATCCTCATCTGTAATCAGTAATAGCAATGATGGTAAATTTCAATAATGACATCCACTCTCACTGATATGATAATATGGATTCACGAGCAAATCACAAGGGTCAATCCAAGGAATAAGATCTGGATCGATGAGGCTCAGAGTAAAAAACTTCAAATGGACATGTGTTTTTATCTTCCTTAAGCTAATTAGTCATAATGTTTGTCTAGTTCTTTTAAGTGACTCGGTGTTGTGTAAGCTGAGCTGCATATGTCTAATCAATGTTTTCTTCCGTTTCATTTATTTTATTTCCAACACTATTATGATTATGTGTTCGAGTATTTCATTGCACTTCAATTCATTTATTTCCACACAGTAAGCAAAAAGAAATTACAAACATTACAATATATTCCACTTCTATACATCATGCAAAATACAATGAATATTTTATCCACTGCAATAGATATCATATTGCACGTCAATTTATGAATTGCGTGATGGTAAAAAAAGGATGCTTCTTTAGATATCTAAGCACAGTGAAGGTGGTGGCTGTCAGATGGAAACTATAGTACATGAAATGATGAAAAATACTCGACAATCATTTCTGACATCGAGAAATTAAAACAACTTCAGAGGATGAATAATCATCATTTTGCTAAACCATATGGCTAGGATTCAATGAGGGAGGTTTAAACGAAACAGGTTTGGGGAAACGTATGGTTAGAGGATGATGAAGAATTTTCGATAAATTGCATGGTACATTGAATCAATGACCGACCAAACTGTTCCAGCACGACTGTCTGCTATATTCGATAGGATATATGGCATCAAAATGCAAGTACAGCATATAATCTATAGTATTTGAAAGTTGAATTTTGTTTTTACTTTACACATCGGCATCTATTATAAAAGTGGTAATCTTATTTTGCAGTTTTAGTTATTATAATTTTTTAAATTATTATTATCATTATATATATATTTATTTATTATTATTATTCATTTATTTATTTATTTTTTTTTTTGGGGGGGGGTATTTTCCTGCATCCGACTTTGCAACCAGAAAAGATGGTGCGCTCATACCTCACAAATTATCTTGAGTACAAGGTGCTGCTATTCCACCAGGGATGTTGGATCTTCCCATCTCCTTTATTCAACAGTGAATCGATTCGTTCTCGGCATATACATGTATTTGCTTGTTGTTGTTGTTGTTGGTGGTGGTGGTGTTGTTGTTGTTGTCGTTGTTTTTTATATTCATAAAAAAAAAACAATAGCCCCAGGGGTCTTCACGCTCATGTGAGTATACATGTAAATCTGACCTTTGTGGAACATTTCTGAAGCGTCAGGCCCCCAGATGTTGTTTTTATTATCTAGCTTGTAACTACCTTTCCCGGGGTCCTAGAAACAACTACAATGTATCATTCTTTAACTTATATGCATCTACACACAATACCATTATTTTACCTGCATTATTAGATGGAGAGATGACGATTAAAATTCATTATATTTTCGTTTTGATTAGTATACTGCCCCAAGGCATCTCATATCAGTTATCAAAATACAGAGAGACAATAAACCAATTAAAACGTGCATCATTATCTAGAGACATTCAGGAAAGACTATCATTACAGCGTTGACCTCGAGGTCACTATATATATGCGTTTATATTTTATTGTGTAAGACTGCGTTTCCAAACTTGCATGCGCAGAACATTTTGAGGGTGCAGTTTGCAGGACAGGTTGTAGAAATATCATATACATACTCTCTAAATTCTTTTGTAGATTGAGCTGAGGGACCAATCCAAAATTGGACTGAAAATCTCACTCTAATAGATTAAGAATTCAATCTTTTTCTCAATCTAATTTTAGATTGTCATAGTCCCTTCACAATCTTATAAAATAGACTGAGTTCCAATCTAGGGAACTTAGAGAGTACATGCACACACACACACACACACACACACACACACACACACACACACACACACACACACACACACAGAAAAAAGTCAAGGGCAGGGGGAAGGGTCGCGGAGAGAAAGATAAAGAAGGGATGGATGTTTTTGAATGCTACGTTTATAAGGGTACAATGAGCATAGGACGTCAGTTTAAGTCACTTCATTGTATCAAAATCCTCTCATATAGGCTGAAAAAATGTGTCATGATCTAAGATAGCCAACGACTACTAGTATAATTAGGACATGAGTATACTTTTAATATGTTACGAAATGATCAAGAACATTCGTTGCGACGATTTCCCTTTAAGTGATCATACAGATAAAACGTGCCATGAACAACCATTCGGCTCGACTGTCCGCAAACAAAGAACATCCGAAACAAGGAAGATGAATATCATGATTATAATCAGGTGCATGAAAGTAGTTGGTAAAACAATATCTTTAACGCGACTGTTTAGCATTGGTAGTCAGTAGTGATAAAAGAAAATGTTCGAGTTATCTAATTTGATGCATATGTACATCTTAGCTGTACAGCTGTATCACAAAACATCCTACCATATACAATTTCGTAATAAAGTCACAAATATACAGAAATATCACTAATTTTCTCAGTAAACCATAACTGTATAAGACCAGGGGCGGATCCAGGGAGGACCGCAACCGGCCCACGCCCCCCCCCCCCCCTTTATTTTTTGTTGAAACAAAAGAAATAAAAAGAAAGAAAATTGTAAACACGCCCCCTCTTTACGGAATTCCTGGATCCGCCCCTGAAGACGGTTTATTCTAGAAACGATTTTAATAAAATTATTGATCACATTTTGTATATATCTAACAATACTTTATACATTGATCTTACTGATTACAATTTTTACATTGGTTGTTTCACATTTCAGAACTATTTTAAAGTAGTAAAGCTTGGTCGTTTGTTGTTTGTTTGTTTTTTTCATCTGCAGACGGTAATCAGTGGCTTTAAAGTGCGCTTTCATTTTATCGCCGATCAGTTTCGACTCTATAGAAATATGCACGTGAATATTACCACTCTGTATAGATGCGGAAGTGTGAGTAGTAATAATTGTTCAAATGGTGCGACAATATTGTTACCTTGATATAATGATGTGATAATGATAACATTATATCAACAGCAACTGT
Organism: Diadema antillarum; assembly: GCF_040938485.1. NCBI lineage: Eukaryota > Metazoa > Echinodermata > Echinoidea > Diadematoida > Diadematidae > Diadema > Diadema antillarum. The sequence goes on along the minus strand of NW_027271406.1, from coordinate 1,589,764 downwards.
CTCATTGTGATTGTTTTATACGCACGGGCTTCATTATCGATAATGGGGGTCAGGGCACTTCTTTCAATTATTGATAATTTTGATCATTGTACTTTTATAACTATGGTATAGGGAGAAATGACGATGTCTAGAGCACTTCATCAAATTAAACTCTGAAAAACTTTATGCTATAGAATGTATACCATAGAACACAATACGAGTAATTTCCCTCGTTTCCAGGGTTCACGTATAACCATTTGTTCACGAAACATTCTTTAATTTGTCGAAAGTTCGCTGTCCGTTCAAAGTTCTGGTTGACTTTAAAAGAAATTTGAATGGGGAACATAAATCATCTATAACGTATCATATTTTTGAACACCTGGTTTGCTTCCTATAGACCTATTGGTAGGCGGTAATGTTTATTTTAAGAAAGTTCAAGCGAAGCAATCTGCGTTTGTTTTCAGTTTCCGCAGTCTTTGCATCATGACGGTATTATATCACAAAGTAGTACCTCAATGGCCATACAGAACTGGGAAGAGGCCGGGGCAGTTGCCTCCCCCCTCCCCCCACCCCCTCCCCCCTCCCCAAAAATAATTGGAAAATTTGCTTTACATGTTACATCATGTATTGAATGCCTGTGTTAGTGATTCTTGATGAAAAAAGTCTGCTTAATAGCCCTCGCTCCCTTAAAAAAAGAAAAAAAAGAAAATGAAAGCGACTAAAAATATTATCTTAATATGAGTCAGAAAGTGAAATTACCTTTCCTTCTGTTCCTTTTTTTTTTGCATTTTCTCACCCGTCAGAAAAAAAAAAATACAATAGGGCTGCAACAGGAAGCAAAAAGAGATAATGTTTTCCATTTTGTCTGTATATGGAAATATATTCTCACTCACTATGCATGGGGTGTATGAGAATTTATAGAAACATAAATATTAATGATACAATCCTCATATTTCATGTTTGAAGGACTCACTATCGACTATTCACGGGGTCTCTTAAGTTGCAAGGATGATATTTCATATTAGCACATTGGTTTTTGCTGGTTATTATTTTGTATATGCTACTCTCAATGTAAGATGTACTTTCTCTATCTCATTCCGGATAGGTTTGGGGAAATGCACTTTCTTCGAGTTCATTCTTTTTCATCGATGTTTCGTTAGCATATCGCACACTTTGCATTGTAGAGTTGGAAAACAGGTTTCTTACTTCAAACAGGTTTCTTACTTCTTCAATTGTGGCTGGGATAGTTGGTCGAACGCAAAATACTTTTGCTCCGCCTCGTATTTTGGCTCTTCATAGTTTGCCACCTTGTTATTACGACGGAAACGTTCATTAAGACCGTAAAATATCATAATATGGCTATTTACCCTTTTGTGTACTTTCCCCCCGGATATCAGAACTATGAGAGTCCAGTACGCCGGTGGCAGCCGTATTACAACTGGAATACAAGAGCGCAGAAGCAACATGATTTCCCATAGGACGAAGACATGACCGACGCGCAGAGTAATACAAAACTTTGGAGTGTTTTGGGGGCAGCTGCAATCAAGTATGGACTTCTTTTATTGTTTACATCACTAAAATAGTGAAGGAATGTCATAGGTTTGACGACACCTTCAGGCATATAGACCGTTTTCGTAATGTATTCAAATTTATGGATGTTTCATTCACGGGACGAGCTATTCCACTGACCTGCTCTAAACCATTTTGCGTATACCTGTTGCCATGTGGACAAGCTTTGCACAAGCTTTCAACTTGTCAAGAATAATTTTTGTTCAACAGCACCGGTATGCATAAAATACGATTATGCTTCGAAAACTGCCTATTGTGCTCCATCGGTGCCAGGAAGTCGACTTTCGCATTGTCCTTGACGTTTCCATCGAACTGATTAGATCTTATTCAGTTTTCCCTCGTTTTTCCATTCTTCTCAGTTTTTTGGCTCAATCTCTTTTGTTGTTTCATTCATCAGTCGTTTCTGGATGAAGCAATCCTTACATATTATTGGCATGTATACAGACAGCGGTTTAATATTAGCGATTCTATATATTCTCTTTTCAGGTTGAATAGGCCGTTTTGCCTGTACCAATGAAAGCGTTCTGCCTATACCTCAGGAACGAAAGTTGTTCGGCATGACGACCTGCAAACTTGTACAAGGATTAAGCTTATATACACGCAAATGCATGCACACTAAATAGCACTATACCAACGCTACAATAGGCTGTTTTCCGTAACATTCAAATTTCATGCATTTATTTTTAAACAAAGGTTGTCAATAACAACCTGAAAGCTTGTCCGAGGCTTGTCCGACATAGCAGCACGTAATATATGCAAACCGGATTCCAGCTATTGAATTTCATTTAAGAAGAGCAGGCCAGTGGAATAGCTTGTCTCTATCTTCCCAGGAAGGAAGCATCCATAGATTTGAATGCGTCTTTATAAAAACGGTCTGTTGGCCAGTATACTAATGAAGTCAAATATGTGGATAGTTTTCCTCTGGGTACATAAAATCCTTCTGTAGTCGATTAACCTGCACATGTACATCTCACTGAATTTACTGCCTTTAATTCACTTTGCATTTATCGATTGTTGATTTCTCAGGCAATCGTCAGACAAGCCTTTTCCTTTTCTTGTTGTCAAGAACAACTTTTGTTATACAGGGACTCATAGAACTTTAATGAGTTAGTAAACTAATCTCTATGTTTCTCATTAGTCAAGGGCGAATTTCATTGCTTGTTAAGAGGCTGTTGGGGACAATTCATAAACCTTACTACGTCATACATTGATAGGCCGATGTTTGTGAACGTTGTGAAGGTGTATTTTTCTCCATTTTTTTCTCACTCCCTGTCTTTCCTCACTTTTTCTTTTTCTTCCGCTCCTTCTCTTTCGATCTTTCTGCGATGTCCATGAGGGAAAACAAAAGCAAGGCTATGTGAGCATTTAACCTTTTATTCACGTCCATCAGACTATATTGACCATAAACGTCCGCTGTCATCGATTTCTGGCCCGCATTCCATTGAACCCAACAAGACGCTTCACCGATCCCCACTGGCTGGAAAGACTGATGTAGTAAATGAAGTGGGGTGAAGTGGAGAATGCAAGGACTATAGGGCGTGCAGAGAATAGATTGAACGTTTAATTTTCTACTCTGTTTTATTGTGGTTTTCTCAGTCAGGTGTTTGCGCTTGTTGGCAATGACTGCAGCGAGTGACCATTAGGGCATGATATGCCTATGTAAATTCAATGGTCATTGCATGGTCTGAAACCAATGACTGATGTTATTGTTAATCTGGGCATGCACTCCGCCATCGTGATTTTCGTTACGTGGATTTTTGATCACTTAATTGGTCGTGTGAATGTATTATGCCAATCTTCCTTCATTCTGAATGCTATGATGAAGCACAATTATGATGCTTTTTGACAATCTGATAGTTAAGAAGTTGGAGCGAGAAACATGTAAACTTCACTCATTTGAACTTACCGCGGGATCGGCTATGGCAGGAGCTGCATCTTCTGTTGCCTTTTCAGACATTGCGAGAAAGTTTCACTTCGATGCTGGCCTGAGCAAACAATTTACCTAGAAGTATAAAAACCTGGCTTACAAAATGTGAGTCCCTCTTATCCTCGATAATTCCGTCTGTTACTAGTAACCAACAGTTTTCGATGATCCACCTGTATGAAACGTCTGAAGTTACGACTTGCTAACACATTTGAAGAGGCTCTTTGGATACCCTGCACGTCCCCGTGACGAATGCACTCCAGTAATGAACTTTGCCGGGCGGATTACCACTGCCAACACTTTTCATGCCAGGAAAAGGACTCTGTGCGTAAAATCAGCGTTGCCAAACACCCACACGCCACCAACGCTGATCGTTTTGCTACGAATCTTTTCCGCAACATGTGCACAGCAGCACGACTCGAGAACAACGTTCGGTCAGCACTCACTGAAAAGAAACCGCTTATTAGATCACTGGCATTGAACGCGACCCCAAATGTGGAAGCTTCAGTTGGATGTCCTTGTATCGACCAGGAAGCGGGACTGATGACTATACGTGACCTTTTATGATTATACTTTATGAGCAATTAAACAGTTTTTGTCGTTCTTATCTGAATTCAGTGAGTGTATGAGGCCAAAACTGAATTCAAACATTCATAATAATATTGACTGGAGACTATCATCACATCCGTATAAATATTGATGTTATTATACTGATGAATGATAATGAGAGTCAAGATTATTCAGATACATGTATCATTTTGATGAAATGTGTTGGTTATGTTCATCATCGTATTAAAAGTGACTACTCGTGTATTTAGTGACACTTTAGATTTGATAATAACTCGTCAGTCTAATATGATATAATCTTAGTTATATCAAGCCTAAGCTGGTCAGACCCTTTGATCTCTGGCCATTATCATGTCCGTTCTTTGTACGCTTAAAGTTTGTATACCTTTTGACTGCAGAAAAGAGTGTCTTTTCGTAAACCACCAAGTGCACTTTAGGCTTTATTGATGTATTGAATGATGATCTTGCTTCAGCTGTGTGTAAGTCCACTTGATTCTTTAGACGACTTTGCCTCATTATATGAATCTTCCTTATTATCTATCTTCAGTAGACGTGCACCTTTGCCCACAAAGAGAGTAGGCCTACACAATTCATAGCCCCACAGCAGAGTGTCATGGTTGACTATTAGTGAGGTACATGTATAAAGAAATGGAAAAGATCGAGGAGGAGAAAGAACGGAAAGATATGGAGGAAATCTCGGTATATGTTTCCGACAACAATGCTTTAAAGACAACTCGCTTCAATACGTTGTTAGTATAGTATACGCGTACAAAACATTACTCTGATTACATTACTGGCAACAGTTCACATAAAAAGGAACTTTTGCGTCGTATCTATCATTACTGATACTCTTACTGATAACAAGTAAGCTGGACTATATTGTACAATGGACTGATATGGATACCTGTATGTCTCGATACGTGTTAAAATGCATGGATTTTGCAACTCCTCTAAATTCTTTTCTTTTCTTTCTTTTTTTTAAGCAGGTTTTCTTCGTCTGCCGCAATTTCGTGGTAATTTCGCGACAGCTGATGTAAAATGCGCCCTCTTGCCATGACATAACCAATGCGCAATATATTTTGTAGTCATTCCGTGCTAGTAATCATGTTTAAGTTGCAAACACAAAAACAAGGAAAAGAAGGCTTAACAAAATCTGACATGAAATATGAAAGTTGATGAAATATTTTAGAGTTTTACATGCTTACAAAAAGCAGTGACTTTAGGAGCAACCACGTGTGCGTTTTGGAGGAGATATTGATGTCATCCCCTCACAAGTTTTCTTACACTCCATGTTTCAATAGGATTTCTGACATACATATTCATATTCCAAAAGAAAATGTTATATTTTCACACGACCAGGATAACTTAGAGCATATAGATAGCTCATAGTGAATAAAAGTTGTATAGTTTGCCATCGACCAAAAAGATTGGTTCATGGACAAATAAAATAAATGGAAGAGTTGTGTGTTATCTACTAATAATAATCGATCCCATCAATTTGCGTATGAGATCACAACTGAAATCAGTATTTTGTATGAAACACGTGCAAACATCAAAATTCCATTAAAACTACTAATAGATTGAAAGTTTCGATCGGACATGCACAATTTCTTCTTTTGGCAGGTATAAGCTGAAACCTCAATGAAAAGACATGATGCAACAGGCCTGTAACCATGGAAACCAAGGATGGAGGGAAAGAGAACCTTTCTGAATGAGTGAAGTGTTGCTTGATTTTTTTTTATTTACTGATAAAATTGATTGGAAATCTAATCAAGTGCAGCGTCCTACGGCAGGCCAAGGAAGGGGGTGGGAGGGGAACCCCCCCCCCCCCCCACACACACACACGAAGGAGTTTTTGCATTTTTTTTAACTGAAATTTTGCGATCTGCATGGTGCACAGATTGAGTTGATCTTTCTATTAAAAAAAAAAAACGGTGGTCGATCACAGCGGTTGCATGTAACTAACAAACACAAATCGTTTTCTTTCCTGTTAAAACAAAAATCAATAACACGCACACGCACACACACACACACACACACACACCAGGGGCGGATGCAGGAAGGGAGGCGCCTTTGCAAAATGAAAGGGAGGCGCACGCCCCCCCCCCCATTTTTTTTTATATTTCTTTTGTCTTAACAAAAATGAATAAAAACAAAAAGCCCCCCCCCCCCCCCCCACACACACACACACACAAACCCAAGCAAACAAGAAATGTTTTGTTCGAACGAACCCTGCTCTTCACATACGTCAGCGGGCCGGCCCGAGGGAGGGGGGAATCGGAGTTAGGGGCCACGGTGATTACGGGCCTATGCATTTATAAACTGAAAATCTGATCATGAAGATTACAAGTATTGATAGATGTCAGACGCGATTGGACTATATGTCACCACCAATCCTTCAAGAAATATCGACCCACTAATGATCTCTTACCACAGGAGGTTCAAGCAAAATTAGTGTATCCATCATCATGCCCACGGTATTACGCAATCATCCACAAATCTCTTCTTTTACCATCCTTGAAAGAGGTCAGCCATACAATGAAGTTAGTGCTGTTGTTGCAAATATTTTTTTTTTCAATACTGTTATATTTTTTTTTTAAGTTGCGATGAGTGTTTTAGTTTTTCTAAAGGAGTTTTACTCGCTTGTTAAAAGATATTTGAATACTCCGCTTAGAAATTGAAGCAGAATACACGCCGTGGTCGTCATGCATATATACAGCTGCAAGTGCAACACTACTAGTATTGGCAATTGCATCAGCGTCTATTTAGCTAGAGGCGTAGAGCACGAGTGAATGCAATAATCAGCAACAAGATTTACTTAATTTCGAATGCCGTCGAAGTGATACTAGTATTTTGAGCGCCCGGGTTCATTTCGGATCGGTTGGTTTTCTTTTCCCTTTCGTGTTGCTTGTGAAAACATACACAGACATGAATCGACAGCAAGTTCTGAATTGCAGTTTTTCATCGTGGTACAGTAACTTTATAGAGCACACAATTGAGAGGTACGTACGCATTGATAGTGAATGTAAGTGCGTCTTCGAAAGGTGTCGCTCAGTAATGCTTTCCATTGTACGCATAGGTCCTATGTAGAACCTCTTTGCCTCGTCTCTAGCCAGGTAGAATTTCTAATGCAGTCCAGTCAACTCAAAAGATTCTCTATCTGCTAGGCAAAACAATTTCAGCTTTTGAATGTTACATACTATATTACTAGGGTCTAGAATAGACTGAAATAATCGAGTTTTGTGATGTTGAGTTTAATTGAGTGGGTCTTTGCTTGCCTTTGCTTTGCCGCAGCAGCGACCCCATACGGACAAATACGTACCGTTTACTGTGTTACAGCGCCCCGCGATGGGGTTAGCCTTTGCTTTGCTTTGGACCAGTTTGGTTGGGTTTTGAGAAGAGTGTAATAATATCCTTTCTACTTCTACCCGTAGTTACCGGTAGATAAATTTACTTAAATTTAATTTGATAGAACCTCTATCTAGTATACTGTACCAGATCTCTATCTAGATTTATTTATTATTACTTTGTGTGTGTGTGTGTGTGTGTGTGTGTGTGTGTGAGATCAATGACAATCAGTGTCATTTTAACTTCTAATTACTATCATTTTGTGCTATCATTTAGATTAATATGTGCATAACATTTCCAAGCATGCTGAAAGTGCAATTTACCACCAATTTAATTTGCCTTTGGAAATTAACAGAGTAAAATCAAACAAAATGCTAAAATTTTATAGATACAGTGGACTCCCATTGAAGTCCTCGGGAATGGCAGTTTTCTTTCATTTAATATATTGAAATTTCATTATAACCAAACAAATAAACAATAAAAATACATAGAATGGATAACTTTGTGGCCCTAATGTTTACTTCGTTGTAACCGGAATTTTGTTATAACGGTGTTGGTTTGTAATATAGCGGGAGTGAACTGTATTTTCCATCTAGATTGGACCCAAGTGAAGAAATTTATGGAAATTAAGTTTTAAGTATGACCAATATTATTCACTGTTTTGCCAGTAATCAAGCTTTGAAATGAAGTTTAAACGACAGTCATCCCCACCTTAGTCAAATCTCAAAACTTTCCACAATAGAATGAAAAATGTTGACCAGTGGTAAATCCATCGGCATACGATTTTCTTTGACCAAGATTTCTGTATTTCCACTTAGAACCTTTATTCACACAAAAGTGTGTATGAATGAGCATTACCTTGTTGGACTAGCCTTGGAGAGACAGAGAAAATGATCTGCAAAGAATTTGAGAACATGCCATAGATTGTTGTGTTGATTTTGAATATATTGCAGTACATTTAATTACCTAGTGTTAGTACTTCTTTTGCAATCCTTTCAACAGTGAGATCATCAAGTTGCCACAGTCTTTCATCGATTACCTTCATGCCGATGGCATCTACCTCCCTCGCAGGTATACCTTCTATTCAATTTGGAAGCTTCTATGCGATGAAATGTGTGCGGTATGTTTCGTACACATCAAAAAAAGAAAAAAAAAAAGAAAAACGCACATACGTATGCACTCCATGCAATGAAGCTAAAACACAATGACAGCTGTTATTTGCAGCATGGGTGAAGTTCCTGCAAATTACATTTCAGTGCTTGCATAAGTATCATCTATCAAGTGCGTTAAACCATGCATTGTGTATGTTATCAAGGGGAAAAAATGTTTTCAGAAGCACTTGTTTTCTTGTTGGTTTCAAGAAATCAGTCAATTCCTTAAATATGCCACATTGGTATGTGTAGTGGCATGTTTTTGCAGAATCAGTAAAAATTGTTGGAAAGGCTGTCTTTGTGATTTTCAGAAAGTGATCATATTTATGATTTAACAGGGAGGTTTCACTTGTATTTCAAAAGAAATGCAAAATATTCACAATTGAATGGGCACCAGAGCTTTTTCTGACTCTTGAAATGTTGCCTTAATATGTCAAATTATCATCTCCATGACGATGATGGACTGCTCAGAATTAAAAAAAATACAGGTACCTGCACTTTCAGAGTGTTTGCTCGGTAGGTGCTATCTCCAGACATTGGGCAAAAATGAGGAAAGTGCTATGGATTTGGTTTTCCTTCTTTTTTCTCTACCCCTCTTTCAACTTCTAGTAAAGACGAACTCCAGTGCCAGCAAAATACGAGGGAGGAGCCTTCCAAAAATGTAAGATTATTTAATATGTAGTGGTTGGCAATTGATGCATGCAACAAACCTTTGTAAATGAAAATTCTACTTTGAAGATCAATTCCCTTTAAATGAGATGTTAATAGCTACTAATTTGATACCCCCCTTTTTTTTAGGTGGGTAGTGTGAGAGGAATTGTTATTGTCAAACTGTTTTCAAAGTTTATAACTGAGAGTGTGTCATTTATTAGGAATGTTTTTGATAATGCAGCTTTTATGTTGCCCAATTTTCCTATGTTGGAAGTTGGCAAGAGCCTGTTCAGACCAATGAGAGGTAAAACATTATCACATGCTGTAGGTATCACAGATCAATTTTCGTTTGTATTGCTGTCTTTCTGTTTTCTGTTTTCTCTCTTCTGCAAATCTGCTCCCTTGTCACAATGTGTCATATTCATTCAGTGATATGCTACAAAGTGACTTTCTTGGTCAGGTTTGAAAACACTCTATACAATGCAAAGTTTATGCCATTAGGCTGCGCTACATAGAACTATTCGGTATTCGGTATTTGCTATTCGCTATCCGCTATTCGGGCACCGAGTACACCATCACCCGCACCGTCAACTCACTATCCCATGCAGTGAGGATTTCTTCCTCCTACATCGCAGCAAATCTTATTAACAATTTCTAAACTGCATTAGAATGTCAGTCTACATGCTTATTTTTGCTAAAGGGCAAATCCAGACCAAACTTGTCATTATTTCATAAACGAGAGACGGTATACGCTGCAAGAAAATTGAACAAGCTCGATTCCCACTTTGCTATACTGTTCGCAGCTATTCAGTACTTTCGAATAGTGCCCTCTTATGTGAACTGGTGTGAGGAAATCCTATCGTTCGATTCAAGCTATTTGCGTGCCCTGGAAAACGAGCCCCGAATACCCGAATAGTATACTTCTATGTGAACGCAGCCTTACTAAAGATAGGTAGCAAGGAATGCTTAACATTTTCTTTGTGCATGTACAGTGTTCTCATGGTATGATTTCTGAAATGACAGGGTAGCAGTATAAAGACTATGATGTGTTGAAGGAATGTCATTATTGAAAGTAGCTCTTTGCATGAAATGTGAGGTGGCATGTCGTATGGTGTCTATCTATTTGAGTACGTGTATATAGCATCCATTGTTAGTTTTATAGCTCTTTTCTGTTGTGTAGGCACCCTCATTTCCAGAGCTGCAAGTGAAGGTAGAAAGAGCCATAAAGCAGCTAGGAGGGGCTGTGTTTCCCAAACTCAACTGGAGTGCGCCACGGGTGAGTCACTTTGGATTATTCCAGGCCTAATCAGAAGTTTTCTTACATTTGAGGACAAAATGATGTTACATTCATTTCTCATAGACCCCAGCGTGAGTATATTCGGAACTAGCCTTCAACAGGTTGAGATTATAATATGTGAATAATAGTGATTTAAGTTCGCAGACTCATTGTGGACGTCACTTTTTTCTTGTTTGGTTTAGATGAAAGATAACAATTACAAATGTGCTTTCAAGTCAGCATTTTGTCACTCATTTTACTCTCAACTTCAACTGATTGTTGTATATTGGTGTATATTCTGATTCTGTACATTCACATATGCACAACTGGACTGACCGCTACTCATTGTCTTTCACAAATAACGGTTCCCATTTCTGTGCTAAATTCAAGAATCTGTGTGGACCACATCTGTTGACGTCCAAGGTGTCGCATAAAACAAATAGTGTATGGTCTTTACTTGTGCAATGGAACAAGATTTCGCACTCTGTTAAACATGAGGCACACTATTCAACTCGGCTTCACCTCGTTGAATAGAGCGCCTTCATCTTTCGCCTTGTTCAAAATCTTTTACCATTGCACTTATGACTATCTATATTTAATATCAAATGGACATTGTAATTCTAAATCCTGTCTAACTGCATGTTTGTTTGTTTGATTTTTTTTTGGGTCTATGATGTTGTGGATGATAGGATGCATCATGGATAGCCTTTGGAAACTCTCTCAAGTGTCAAACCTTCAACGACATCATCCTCCTTCTCAAGAGCTCAGACTTTGTCACACATGACCTCACTCAGCCGTGAGTACTGGCATCTGTGTGTGTTTGTGTGTCTGTCTTTGTGTAAGTGTGTATGTATCTTTTTGAAGTGCAATATTACACCACATTCAACTTGACAAGAAGAGAAATTTACAGCAACAATTTGGATCCAGGAATGCAGAAATAGTTGAAAAACATATGGAGTTTGAGGAAATCCAATAGACAATCTGTTCAGAAGTTACGACATTTTCAAAGTTTTAATTATATCAAGGTGTAATCATCGCTGGATATGAAGGCTATACACAATTCATGATGCCACAGTGTGGGGGAATGCTTCAAAAAATATTGAAAAAGAATTCCACAAAGACACATTCCTTTCCTCTCCTTACTTTTGGATGAAGGTATTAGTCAAGTGCCTTTCATTATTCTAGACAAAGGAAAATATATGATATTCTCTTTATATCAATCCACTACCTTGACATCAAAAAGTGTTGTAGTCTGTAGTCTTTTCATCCAGCAATAGCTGCACCAAAACTTACGAAAATGAATAACTTTTGTACAGAATTTGCAATTTTTTCAATCTTCACTGATATGTTCAACTGATATTGTTGCATTCACTGGATCTATTTATAAAATGTTTGGCATAAATTTCCCTTCAAATAAGTACATGTAAGATTAGACAAATGGGATGCTTGAAGGTAAATAACAGACATAAAGTATAAAGAAAGGTATAGAAGTTTTTCTTTTCATTTGTTTTTGCCTCTATATACTTGTACGCAAATTGGAAGACTGTCATCATCTCATAGTTCTTCCATTGATTAGTACTTAAAAACTTGACTTGTACTTAAAAGACTAATCTCATAATTTCAACACCTTTTCCCCCTAAAAGTCATCTTTATCAGGCTATTACAAGACTACAATTATTTGAAGGAAAGGATGTATAACCAGTAAGTTTGATTGATTTCATTGTTGGAACATTTTTTTGAAAAAAAAAAGAGGAAAATAATAGTGAAGATTGTGTACAGGTCCATTGGGGACTTGATGACATCATCACCTTTCCCAATTCCAGTTTGAAGTTGTGACTACTTATCAATGCTTTATCAAAACACATTAAACAATTTTGAACTTTGAAACTATCATTATCTTTGTCAGATTTTATTCCATTACTTCAAAGCCATTTTTGATTGGGTGTGGAAATGCTTGTCATCAGTTGTATCACAATCGTATCTTTATAAAAATGGTATTTTGGGATTACAGAGCTGTCATTCAATTGATTAAATTCAATTCATTTATTTTTCATTCTTCTTTTTCCAACAAAAAATAACGCATAATAAATTTGGAAATACATCATAAATATAACATTCGACTTTGCAAAAGATAAATGATACAGATAAAGAATGCATACTGGCAAAAAAGTACAAAGTTATGCTTCAGTTGAGAAAAAAAAGAACTGAGAGGTCCACTAAAAAGCAAGCTTGTATGTTGTGAACCACTCAAATAATTGTATCAATAGTTCAATATCAATAGTTATATCCCACATATTTTGCAGCAGATTTTGTTCAAATTTGCATCTGAGGTGTATCATTGAAAAGCATAGATGCCTATTATTCATTGTGTCAGTGTCCTCCAGGAGATGACTTTTTGTACAGCAGTTGTACATTGCAAAAATATGAGTTTTGGAAGGTTTGTTTGTGTGCACTGTACAAACTACACTATTGAATGAATGGATCTTCTTAACCGGTTGAGGATGAGTCCCAAGTATACTTGGGCAGGTGTCTTTGGGAATGCGTGTTGTAGCAAAATCAGCCCGTCCTCGACGGGTTAAAATCCTCTTACCAGAGGTAATAAAACTATGGGTAGGAAAATACACTTGTAGGTTTTGGTTGTGCTGCCCTCATTTGTGATTCTTGTACTGGGGTCATAGGTCACCTTGACCAGGTGAACTTTTTCTTTTTTGACAGCACTGGTGAATGTAGTAAATTGGCCAATATTCTTTTAACATCAGTAAAACTTTGTTGATCAATCCAAGTTCCTGTGGTTTTTGGTTATAAATGCTGCCCCCTGTGTTCATACCTTTATAGGCAACTGCATCATTTTTCTGGTGTGCACTCAAGTAATTGCTCGGAAGATGTACCCTGGGAGTATCTAGTCATTTACAGTGGTGTACCTTGTGTGTGTATGTGTATGTTCTTGTGATGGTGCCCTCAGTGTTCTGACTTTTAGACCTCAAGTAAAAGTGTTCCAGATGTTCTATTTCAGTCGATATATATTAGAAGCATTCTTGTTTGAAATTTAAAAAATCATCTTAAAATAATCTTAAAGGTAGATTCTTATTTCTACTGATTCTGACCTGAAATTTGATATGGTATTTGGTTGGAAAAAAAAAAAAAAGATGCTTCTGTTGCCCTAGCTAAACTTCACCCATGTATTTTACATTGTTAGGTTTTTTTATCGGAAATTCATGTGTATCTTCTCTATGCATAACAGCCTTAGTATGATTCATGTTGCTATGATACATTGATATTACACAGAGGCATTTTATCATGAAGTTAGTTATGGCTATTAAGGTGCATTCTTTGCAGAAAATACTTGAGTGATTTGATGCAGGCAGACTACAATCCATATATCCCATTTATCTCCCAACTAGGTTCGAGACGTGTAGTGAGGAGGACACAGCCGCTGGTCAAGTGCAATATGAGGTAAGAATGAAATCACTGGACTAATCATACAATCTGACCTCAGTTCTCCAGCCATCATGATCCAGGATCTCTCTTTCATTCAGACATGGACTGGCACACAATTGTCTTTGCATTTTCAGTTCAAAATACTGTTGGTTGCTAGAAGGAACTAAGACCAAGAAAAAGGTGTATTTCCACTCATATTCCATTTAAGTTCCATATGTCTTGAATTATGAAACATGCAAACATTATCTAAATCATCATAGAAAATATTATATTAACAATGCCTTAGGTATACCCCAACACAACTTGCTGTACGTGTCGTGCTTGAGCATATTGCATATCTTGCTGTATCACTTATCCAGATGAGCACCAGTCCCGACATGGCTGGATAGCCGAGGTTGGACTGTATCTTTGATATAGCTTAATCACTGTCCAGCTGATGTGCTGAGTCAAATCTTACAAGCATGTTCTGAAGATATATATTTCTTTATTTCATGCTTTTAGTCTTTTACAAGGAAACTGTCATAGTGGCAATAAAGCTTTTAAAATAAGACCTGTATTGCTTACTGAAATTTGCTTGTGCAAACTTACATGCTGGCTTGAATATGGTCATACTGTATGGTTTGTAAAGTCAACCCCTGGACATCTCTTGTGGATTGGCAATCTTTCTGCATGATCAAGGAGAGTAAAAGGCAAATATATTGTGCATTGAGTGAATGCAGCAGCATTAGCAAAACATATCAGCGAAAGTTTGAAGAAAATTGGACAATCTGTTCCAAAGTTATGACTGTGTATAGTTTTGATGCTGCCATCGCTGGATGAAAAGACTACAATGTTTTTGCATCACATATGGATGACGGTAAAAAAACGGTACCGAAAATTCTTAACATATGTATTTCAATTTTCTAGCATAATGAAAAACACTTGATGACTCCCCTCTGTCATAAATCAGGGGGAATAATATTACCCTTTATATGTGAAGGTCACAAACTGTAGTAATCTTTTCATAAAGGGATGGCTGCTTCCAAACTTTTAATAATGCATAACGTTTTGAGTAGATTGTCTAATCATTTTCACCAAACTTTCACCAATGTGTTCTACTATTTTCTGCATTCTGTCACTGCACATTTGGGGTTTTATTCCCCTTTCATTGTGACATTGTACAATCATAAAGGAATATAGGAGTCATGATTCTGTCAAACATGTGTGCTCTATGTATTATATTTTCGTAACATTTTCTGTACATTTTCAGTTGGTTTTAAGAAGATGGAAAGAAATTGTGCCATCGATGGAGTTTCGTGTGTTTGTTGCAAATCAGGAAGTAGTAGGTAAGTGAAGATTTACCATAGGGTCTTTATCATTATATCTTTTTTCTTCTGCTTCTTTGGGTATTTTTTTCTGCATATATTTTTCCTTCCTTACATCTCAACAACTCATGTTTTACTGCTCTATTTTTGTTTTGCTCCTCGCAGCTGTTATAGAACTATTGTTTTGTTTTTTTTTACTTGCATGGATTTTGAAAGAAAAAAAAGATGAGTGGCTGCCTAATTTAAGTAATTTTTAATTCATCCCATCAACAGTGAATACGTAAAAAAGCTGTGACAGTAAAGAAATAGAAGCTGTTGAATTGATGAATTCTGTTTGTGTGTGAGAGAACATGCACATTTCCTTCCTAATATTGTGCAGAGTTTACCCATCTATAAAGGGTTTATCACTTGCATTATTAAGAATGTTATCATTACACCCATATCACCCTATCCATCGGAGACAGTATGTAATTTATAAGAGTTGCTTTCGTGCTGTTTTGATTCCAGTAGTATATAAAGTACATATTGTTATCTTCTTATTTCTTCTCAGCCATTTCACAGAGAGACATTTCCAGTTTCTTTCCCTGTATTCCGCCCATGGAGAACGACCTGACGTATGAAATTGTCAACTTCCATGACAGATATGTTTCGTGTTCGTTCCCAGACGATCATTGTAAGTTTCTCTTTGTTGTTTGTTTGTTTGTTGTTGTTGTTGTTGTTACTATGTTATGCATGGTCACAGAACAGTGATAGTGAAAGGTGAGGTGATAGAGGGAGGGGAGTAGGGCTTGGTGGTATGAAAAACTTTAGGTTGAATAGAGAGACTTATGTGTCCTCAAAAATAAGTTTTCTTCTTCAGGGCCTATAATGTACAATGATATTCCTTACTGCTGAGTTAGTATTTTCTGTTAGATGTGTGACATACATATCCTGCAAAGAAATACTCGTGTCAAAACAATGCAAGATATGCTTGGGTAATCACATTGATGATTCAGGGTGGGAGGGGGGAGGGGGGAGGGGGGAGGGGGGAGGGGGGGAGACAAGAGATAACCTGCAAAGGATTTAATTTACTTCTTAGCCCTATTTACCCAGCAAGGAAAACTGTGGTGCAAAGCTGGCCTTGGGCTGGCCTATACTTTGGTATAAACACTCTGGGCTCAAACAGGGTCCAAATTCATCACGGGAGATCCTGTTTGATGTCAGTTTATGTATGCCTGCAAACCACACATGTTCTAGATGTTTGATAATGGTTCCTCTTTCTGCAAACATTTGTTAAACATACAGACTGTACTAATATTGAAACTGAGAGATTATATGTGACAACAAAATCAATTATTCTTCAATGCAGAAAACTTTGTTTTTTAACTGTGGGTACTAAGTAAGTGGGCTATGCAGGTACATTTCCAGCTCAACACCAGCGTGAAAAAATGTATCAGTACTATACTGTCCTAAGCACTTGTTTCATGTGTTTTAAACAAATTTCAACAGTTGTTACATGTACCATAAGTTGATCAACTCTACACCCACCACCTGAAAAATTCTTTATTTACATGGAGAGTAGCACTTCAGCAAAATGATTTCATGTTGGCCAGCCCCAAATTGTAGGTGGGAACACACAAATTGTGGGCTCAAGTACCGCAGTGTACACCAGTCTTGTGCAACCCAGCAGTGTAAGTATAGTCTTAATTACTCCACTGCTTTATTGTAACGTGCACAAGGTCTATGGAAATATTAGAAATAGTGTCAGAATCAGGGCATTCGTTATAAATATCTGTTAAGTGATATTTCTCAATGTTAACCTACTATGAAGTGCAAAATTAAGTCAAACTGGACACGAGTTTTTGCTAAAAGCAATGATAGATTAAATCTGACTTAGACACCTGGTAATTTCCTGAAGATCCAATTTGTTTATGTACTTTTTTTAAAATAAATACCTCTCTTTCTTCTTGACCTAGATGTGTTTGATATCTTCAGAAAAAGCGAGGTGAGTAAAGTAAAGAAGAGAGCAAACGATTTTGTGCAATGCAACAACTGTTGTGTAAAGTTGCGGATTGAAAAAGTAATGAATGTTCATGTTGCTGTCAAGTGAGACTTGTGCCTTTTGTGCATGAAACCTTTCATTAGCAGTTGACATAGAGATTTAAAAGTGCCTCTTGTCAGTGCTGTTAATATCATATGGAGATTACTTGGATAATCCTGCTCCAAAACAAGTATTATTTCTGCAGGAAAATCTTCTTAAGAACAAGGATATCCCATGCAACAAGCCTTGTATGTGCTTTCACTGCATTACTTGGAATATGATCCACAAACATGGGCATATTTTTTTTTTTTTTGCCAAAATAATACATTTTCCTTCATTAGTGTCTCAAAATGATGGCTAAATGCAGACCAAAACTTGAGAGTTGACATGCCTTACATGAGAGCTGTTTCCTAAAGAGATGGCTGTTAGGACAGTCTTACAGAAGAAATCCACTGCAAAACTTTATCGATTTCATAACAAAGAGAGAGAGAGAAAAAAAAAAATTCCTGTAGCACGGTGCAAACATGATCTAAATCAGAATAGAAACTTCTTAACCAGTCATTATCAATATTCAAATCAACAAGTTGATGATGACATGCTCTCGCAATTCATTAGATATACAGAAATGATAAAATTCTCTTTTTTTTTCAGCTGTATAAAATATAAAACTTGTGTGAAACCACCCAAAATAAAAGGGAATTAATGTTTACCCTGAAGTTTGTTGGTATGAATATTTACTTGGTTGTAACCTGAATTTCATTATAACCATGTTCGTTAGAACGAGAGTGCACTGTAGCTTAAAGGGGATGGTTAGTGACTGATCAGTGGGAATCAGTGGGAATGCTGGGGGATGATTGTTCCAATCCTTGTGGGATTCATTTAAGAGTACATTATATATCTATTGTTGTGTGAAAATTGTTTGCTTCAGAATGGTCTCATATTCAAGTAATGTGCAGTTTATGCCTGTACAGTGACGGGACATTAAACTGCACATTACTTGAATATGAGACCATTCTGAAGCAAATAATTTTAACACAACAATAGATATATAATGTACTCTTAAATGAATCCCACAAGGATTGGAACAATCATCCCCCAGCATTCCCACTGATTACCACTGATCAGTTACCAGCCATCCCCTTTAAGTGTGCTGGGTGGATGACCTTGTTGCTACAAACTGTGTGACCCCCTCTAAAAATAACTGAAATTCAGGAAGTACACTTTCCCATCAGAGTGCTTGAATGCTCCAACTTTGGCACAGTACATTATGGTATGCATTGAACCAGTTTGCTTTGGTTTGTTTTTGAGCACTCAAATTCGGCCTAAGTTATTGTGCTCAGTCTCTCA
Source organism: Diadema antillarum (assembly GCF_040938485.1). Classification (NCBI taxonomy): domain Eukaryota; kingdom Metazoa; phylum Echinodermata; class Echinoidea; order Diadematoida; family Diadematidae; genus Diadema; species Diadema antillarum. The sequence goes on along the minus strand of NW_027271406.1, from coordinate 1,571,190 downwards.
CCAACTAGGAGCCATAATGCATTGAATATAGTGTCAGGTAGTTGTGTCATTTCAATCATTCCTCCTTTGTTGCTCAAACTTTTAGGGGGAATACCTCATCCTTGATTTCAACCCTTTCAACGAGGTGACAGACCCTCTCCTCTTCACGTGGACAGAGCTGCGTGGCGCAAGGGACGGCTTGCCCCAGTATGTGGGTGACTGTCAATTTCGCTGCATCCAGGAGGAGGCGGGGGTACAGCCCAGTGCTTACCTGGCGTACTCTATGCCGACTGACTTTGTTGACCTGACGACGGGCACAGACGCTGCCAAGTTGGTCGACTTTCTCAAGATGGTGAGTGAAAGGTTTCCTGTGGAGTGATTGGTATTGCTTTCCTTTCTTGTATATATAGTACATATTGCGATGATCACTGTCAGCAGCTCTGAATTAAAGTAGAATTCAAGTTTTGGTTTGGAGTGTGTGCAAGTTCATCACTTATGTTGCTATTTAGTTGCACTGCAATATTGCTCACTTTTCACCTTATGCAATTCATAGGAAGGCAAGTTGAGACAACATGAATGGTCTGCTGTTGGTTGCAGCATAAAAATTGGCATCCTTGAAGTATTGTTTTAACTAGTGACATTCAATAAAGCTTACGTATGTTGCATCTGTTTTAGTACCCTTCTTTTGTGCAGTGCACGGTACCACCAAACTATGAGAGAGCCACAGTCATAGTTTTAATGAATAGAGTAAAAGGACGAGAAGAGTTTGATTGTGTTGTTTGAAGGTTTGCATGATGAAGTAAGTGAGGGAGAGAGGCATGTGGTAACACCATAAATGAGGGAAATGTGATGACTGGAAAGCTTTGACTGTTGCATTGAAAGGCGGGAGAGGATTGGTGTGTTTGCTGCCAATAGTGCGTGGTTATATGTGACCAAAAAAAAAAATGTGAACAAAAAGTCGCCAGACATGGATTTCTAGTTAGAGGCAGACTCTAAAAGAGCAGGTTGTCAGCATTAAAGTGATTTAAAACTCAGTACATGTACAACTGAACCATCTTTATCCATCTAAATAATGGATTTGTGATGCATGGTCACACGTATTGTTTGAAGGTTTGTCTGGTGAAGTAAATTAGTAAGAGAGGTTTGTGGTAATACCATTGGTGTATTAAAACTGCAAACCTCTCTTTCTCAAGAGCTTGATCGGTTTATTGTCAGGGTTCAGCATTTTCTGAATGCAAAGATTTCCTAGCTTCATCTGTCTCCGAGGTATTACACATTTAAGAATACAAGTTAAAGAATGGGTTAAGCCTTCATTGAACTCTGTTTGCCAGTTTGCACACACACTAGAGTACCTCCTTTGCTGATTGGCGCAGATTCCTGGGGGATAAAGAAAAAATGAATGAATAGAGATTACCTGATCACCCTAATACATATTGTGCCATTTTGACATGCCTGTTTGACTGATGAGGTGCATTGCTCCGCTCTACCTGAGTGAACTTGCTAATCTACAACCAGGTCAGGTTGACTCCTGATGAAAAAGCTAGCTAAGTAATGCCTCATGTCTGGGCTCCTAAAGGGTTAAAGGTACTGTCTGACTTTGTGAGCAGTGATTCAAGAAATGTTCGAGATATGATATTTGATGCATATGTGTAGGTCAGTTGTATCACAAAACATCCTACCATGTAAAAATTTTGCAATAAAGTCTAAAATATAACAAGATATTACTATTTTTCTGAGTAAACCGTGACTGTAGACGATTTATTCTAGAAACATTTTTGTTCATTTTTTTATTGTTCACATTTTGTCTGATTATACAGATTCAAATTTTTACATTGGTTTTTTCTATCCCCAACTCACATTTTAGAACTACATTTTGAAGCACTAATGTTGGGTTTTTGTTTCATCTGCAAATGGCAAATTATGCCTTTAAGTTAGTAGCCTTTCTCAGAAGGAAAATCCACCCTGAAAATCAGTCTGTGGGAAAAGAAAAGAAGCAGAAAATTAGAAGAAGAGGACAGTGACGCAGAAAGCTTACGGTACAATGTAGTTATGATTTTTAAAATTTGTGATCAATCAAACGCAATTGACAATTCTCTGATGTTACATGTGAGCTCTATCCCCATTTGCTCTGTACTATAAAATAAGATTTTTCCAACCTTTTTTTATTTGAAGAATCTCTGCACACACACACACACACACAAATAGAGATGGTGACTCTGTTTTATCATCAATGATGAAACTTGAGAAATTTTAAGGGATTTTTGGGGCAAATTGAAGGTGAGCTCACATGCTGCATCACAGAGTTGACAATTTGTGCTTGATTGATCAAAACTTCGAAAATCATAACTTGCTAAGTTTTGATTAGAATTTGATCAGAGCTTTGCTGTCCCGTTACTCTCATTTTTCTGCTTATATTCATATTTAATAAACTGATTTTCAGGGTGAAACTATCCTGTAAAGGCTACCAAGCTGGTTTCAGTGCAGATGAGTGAGAATGAAGCCACACATAGACCACAAGCTGAGCATGACAGCATGTCGGCCTATAAGATCTGAAAATATTGATTAGTATTCATGACTCGGGGGGGGGGGGGGGGGGGGGGAGGGGGGCATTTACTGGCACACCACTCCTACTGAATAATTCAAATTAGTCTCTTTGACCCATGGAATAGACCATGGTGGATGAACTGCATAGTTAATACTATGGTGTAGGATAAAAAAAACATCCATAAATTGTAATAAATTACAGAAACATTCTATCATGAGATTTACCCATCAGCCATCAGTGTGAAAAATGCACCGTGCATTAGCTTCTTTGAACAGATCTCAACTGATTGGTCGTAACTTCCACAGTCAGCACTTCAGTGGCATAAGATAAATCCATACAGGTCTCCATAGACCCTCCCACTCACTCAGGCTTGCTCCTTATCAGTGGTCTTGCATGGTTACCCCATGCTAGTAATTGTTGTAGCAAGATGGCCTCGACAGTCTCCATTTAGGAATAGAAACAGACAAACGAGGGTGTGCTTTCTTCTGTTTTACGAGTTTTCTTACAGTAGGCTCTATCCAAAAGGGCTTTGAATCCTTTCATTTGGAGTGAGTAGGAGGATTGGGGGATTAGTCGGACCTTGATATGATGGGAGTTAGGTATTTATCATGCACAAATCACTCTTAGAAAAACTGGGTATTTACTCGTTTTCTGTTCTTGTTTTTTTTTTCTCTTTTTTTTTTTTTTACAGGTGTATGGGTATGGCTGTAAATCTTGTACAGTATATTTCACTCATAAGCGAAGATAATGCACTGCTTGTAATGAGCTTTGACTCTAAATGTCTGCCTCATTGCAAGCAGTTTCCAGTCTCAAGATAAGACTTTGAGAAGGCACTAAAGCATGTTGTTTTGTATTCCGATCCTCCCCCTGACTCATTCAATGCCTGTTACATATCACCGGCTTTACAGCAAAGGGATGATGTCACTTACAGACGTGGTATCTGAAAAGAAGCAAACCGTACATGTGGTATGCATGTGTCTTTGTATTGCCCTCAGATTTCTAGATGCGAATTTCTGAATACACCCCCTTCCTTCATGACATCTCTTCGCCCAGCCTGCTAAGCTTTCATTCACCTCTCCACTGTAGGCTTTCCTCTTATCTCCTATCACTCCCTCTCCCTTTGTTTCCTTTGTTCCTCACTGTCCTTTTCTCCCCAAGACAGGCTTGATCTGTCCTTTTAGCTCCCAGGTCCGTGCTGTCTTTTGTCGCTCAAATCGCCGTTGTGTCTGATTGATGGATCAGGGAAATAGAATGCTGTAAGAGTAGACATTTTTGTGGGGTGAAAATTTCCTTGCATTTTGCACTTCCAGGGAAACTAGTGCCAAAATAAATGCATGTAAAATATTTTTGCTTGTTATGTGGACCACTATGTAATGTTGTGATTCCACAGAATTAAAAGACAGGCAAAATTTTCATTTTACTCGGCCGAACTTATAGAAAAGATTGGGTAGGAGTGGTGAAAGTCAGAAATGGGGGCAATATTGTTTGTGTGCTTACATCATTCAGTACATGCCCTCTGATTGTCAGAGAGCTGTAACAATCAGGCCCTGTACAATGTTAGTATTGTGTGCATATAAAGGACTTGGTGCTGCACAATTACAATAAACTATCTATGACCGCAGTCAAGGTGTATGTTTTTGTTTTGTCATTTTGACTTTAGAAAACGAGTAATCAGTGAGGTCTTTCAGTCTGTATCCCCTCAGCTGTGGAACGTACCTGAATGTACATGTATAAAACAAACTGACTAACTGAAAACTTCAAATCTATGTTATCTATTCATTCAATAATATCATGCCTTAGCATGCACAGCTGGTAGATTGTTACAGTACATACAGTCACTGAGTGTATGTCTGAACATTGTGACACTGCACCTTTTTTTCTGTTTCTCATTTTAATGTAACAGTGCTATATGAAATTTGTGAATTATAGTAGTAATGATGATAATAATAGGCCTAACAATAATGATAATAATTATGATGATAATCATCATCATCATCATCATTATCATCATTATTATAAATCATTCATTCATTCAATCATTCATTCATTCAATCATTCATTCATTCATTCATTCATTCATTCATTCATTCATTCATTCATTCATTCATTCATTCATTCATTCATTCATATCTGTTCATTGCATTATTTCTTTACTTTTTTATTCCCTTTATGCAGGAGGGCCAGAAACAGCAGGGTGACTCTTCCGATGAGGATGGCCAGAGATGACCACTGAGGATGTCCATCACTCCAACCACTGTGAGTGACCCTCTCCAGCTGTGTGGCCTGCAGGGATATCCAGCCATCCATTGCCCTTTGCTCTTTGACCTCCAGCTGACCTCTGTCCTGGACCAAGCCAGGGTAGCTTGGAGTCAGATGTAGGCTGCGTCTTCAATATCTAAAAGACAATCTACTCTGCCTAAAATTGGTGAAAGGTAGCAAGTGGCAAAGCATTCATATGTTAGTGTTCTCAATTGAAGCCTGTATGTTCTACCTGACAATCAAGTTCTGCAGAGAAGCACTCTATCCAGATAGAGATGCAGGGTATCTATTTCAAAATGTAGTAACATTGCACTAATGCCAGTGTAGATGACAGATAACAATACGATAGCTCACAGGAATTGACACTTTTACAACTTGCTTCCCTTGCCACAATTAGGGCATTACCATCTTTTACTGTATACGCCATTTATTGAGCCAGTCTAATTTTTTCATGAATCGGGACTTGCCAACAGTTTCATGAGTGGTTCATTTTGTGATTGTAGAGTACAGCACTGAATGGAGAAATGTGTGCATGCATGTCACATTCATGTTGGGATCAGAGTTGATGTTTTCATGTATTTTTGAATTTGCGAGGAACACTCAACTTACAAAATTCAGGAAAAGTAAAATATTCAGCATATACAATATTTCGTAAAGAGAATAGGCGTCTAGCACTGAAGCCTAAATAAAGCCTCAAACAGGAGGAGGTGTGTTTTACCCCATAATATCTTACCTAGCACCTACTGTCCTATCATCTGAGTTGCCCTCATGATAAGACTTGCTAAGATCATGGACCTACTACACATGGACATTCATCGCTCGTTAATTAATTCTTGCTCCTGTTTCTGTCAAAAGCGTCACAAAAACATTTTGAACATGCTTTCCTGCTTTGATCCAGTGTTGTCCACCGACAGCCAGCCTGGATAAAAACAAGACGGCGCTTTGAGAAATCTAAAAACTACGTGCGCAGACGATGATAACTCTCTTAAATCAAGAAAAATGCATGTGCAGTTGTAGTGCATATTTCGAAATCATCGCTACAGCAATTTCAGTTGTGAAATGCAAGTACTTTACAAGAAAAAGCAAGTAATTAAGCAGGTTGACTGTGATTTGTAATCTATTTTTTCCCATTTGTCGCACATTGTTTCTGAGTAAACATGGGCAGTGACAGTAGATGACATGCTTGTCTTGCCATTCAGGGATGTGACATGCATGGCCGCAAGTGGCCGCTTCAGTAATTACAAATTTTGTGACGCAAAATTTGTCCTTGTTTCAGGTTTGCTGCTCCCCATCATTGGTGTTTATTCAAAGGCAGTTGAGTCTGAAAAGGCACCTCAGCCAAATAGGACCGAAATGAGGGAAACCGGGTTCTTTTGTCGGTGATGATGCATGATTACACAATCGTCATGGTCCAAACGCCTGAATGTACTCATTAAGATGCACATAATCAGGTGGCGGTGGTGAACATTGGATCAAAGAAAGACCTCCGTTCATGGTCCATATGTGTAGTAGGTCCATGCTAAGATGTTCCATTTCGTCCCTAAAACTTTTTGATCAATTATAGTCACAGAGGGGCCAAATGGCAATACTCCAAGGAAATGATGTCATTAATCTAAATAACATCTATCATTTCGTCGTGAGATTTCAGGGTCATGCAAAGAATAGGTTGACTTCTAATATTATTAATACCACTTGCATCATGGAATTCTGCATGCATCCTTTAGAAACAAAATCCTGGATCCATTACCACTGACAATGGATCAACTTTTTCGTCTCGAAATTTGGTCAGTTTCATTCATTTCCTTTCTGCCCCTCCCCCCCCCCCCAAATGATGTTGCTGAAAAACAAAGAAAAGATGCCAGCTAAACTATAGCCTCCCTAGTGAGGGTAGTAAACTGTGCTGAATTGAGTAGCCAATAATTGTAAATTGTTCAATTTTCAAGCATGATAGAAAGACTATGAATCATGCTCCTTAAGATATTAAACAGAGAGGAATCAGGATGTGATCTGTGATTTATTCATCTAGTACATCATTGCCAAACAATTTAAGAATTGCAGTCAACATTGACAGTGAACCTGAGGAAATAAAATTATAAGAAATCTGAATGGGATGCAATGGTCCATGTAAAATGATGTCAGGAGAAGTGTTGTGCTGTATATTGTACCATATGTCCCCCCCCCCCCCAAAAAAAAAAAAAAAAAAAAAAAATTTACAGCAGGACTTTCCACAATGATAACATTAAAGGACAAGTTCACCTTCATAAGCATAAGGATTGAGAGAATGCAACAATATTAGTAGAACACATCAGTGAAAGTTTGAGGAAAATTGGACAATCGATGCAAAAGTTATGAATTTTTAAAATTTTTGTTTTGGAACCGCTGGATGAGGAGACTACTACAGCTTGTGAGTCATATGCGTACAACAGTATAAAGAAAATGTAAAGGAAAATTCAACATATTTTCACTTTTTTCGCATAATAAAAGAGCTCTTGACTTGCCTCTTTCTAAAGGCAGGGGGAATAATATTGCCCATAACATTTGTCGGTAACGAGTCAGGGGAATGTGTGCTTTTTTCAAAAGATGGAATTTTGTGAAATTCTCTTTATATTTTCCTTATATTGTTGTACGCAAGTTATTCATACACTGCAGTAGTCTTCTCATCCAGCGGTTGCTGCACAAAAATTTTAAAAATTCATAACTTTTGAACGGATTGTCTGATTTTTCTCAAACTTTCAATGATGTGTTCTACTAATATTGCTACATTCTCTCAATCCTTATGTTTATAAAGGTGAACTTGTCCTTTAAAAATAGTGATTCAATCCAAATACAGTTTCAGGGTATGAAACTATAACTTATTACCCATGTCTTCTTACAGAAAACCCCATTCGATTTGCTTCAGTGGTCAAAGGGAAATGAGGAATTTTGTTAAGCATGTTAGGAATCTCTTCCCTCCAAGTTCTGTCTATTGTGTTCACACACAAGAGCATCCAAGTGCTGAACTCGGAAGAATCAGACTCATTACATGCTTTACAACAATCCACATTTCTGTGTGACCGCTTAACCAAATTAAATGGAGTTTTCTGCAAAATAGAGTTTAGATGTTATATTTTAAGACCCTGAAGTAGCATTTAGACTGTTTAATTATACAGTCTTGGGTATTATCAATGCAAAAAATCTGATTGTAATTTTTGGGGGGACATACTGTAGAGTACCATACTTTTGCAGTTGCATATGCATGGCTAGACATTCTGAATCATATTCTGCTTTATATGCAAAGTAATACCTTCTGTTACCATTATTCCAGCAATGTAAGTAGGGGAAACTCAAATAAAGGTGCTTTATAGATCCTATAAAGTGTTTCTTGCCTCTTTTGTACAGACTACTGGTACCTCACACTTATTGGTCCTTGTAATATCTTAACCCTCTTTACCTTGTTTAACATATTCAACATTGAAGCTAAAAGAAGGGGAAAAAAATGAAACAAAAGAAAATAATGCATGGCAAAATCTTGTAATGCTTGCTGTTTTCCCGTAGTAAATGAACACTAAAGTAGACTCATTTGCATCATCACAGTCAATGTTCAAAGATTTGCAGAACAGTAGGGGTCACAATCTTGCTTTATTGTAAGGTTGCTTCAGAAGCTTAGCTCACAAAACAACTTATGTCAGTGTTCTTTGCTTTTTCTCATTGCGTGTATAAAGTTCAGTATCTAATTTGTGTTACTATATGTGTGTATGTGTATGTGTGTGTGTGAGAGAGAGAGAGAGAGATGATAAATTTGTTTGAGGACAAACAAAAATGAACAGTGTCAGATATACGGTATGAGGGATGTAATTCCAGCAATTGGTCAGCTTTCAATCATAGTATGATTGCAGCTTTCAGTCTACCCTTAGTCTGTATTTTAGGAGGGAAGGTGAACCCACACGATGGTGAGTTTGTTGGACTTTAACTCCAAATGGAATGTAAACCACGATGGGTCAAGTGTTGCTTTAAATCAGACCACAGTTTATGTCATCAAATTAACAGATATTGTATTTGTCCCTCACGAGAGTCAAATGGGGCGTAATATTTCTCCTTACAGCTGAAAATTCTAGGAGCATTTTCCCAGTAACGAGTCTGATAATCTGAATTTGCCCCAAGATCTGTTCCATGTTGTCACATAGGGGTGAACAGTGCTTGTATTGTGTGCCAGGTGGTCGTTTCAGTTTAGGGGTGGAAAATTATAAAGAGGCTACGTTGTACTAGTATAACTTCAGTGCAGACCTCCCAACCTTTCTGACTGAAAAGTAGGGATGATTTGACTCAAAGTAGGAAAGATAGAGCAGTTCCTATAGGAATGTGCAGTAAAATTATCCAGAAAAATAAGAAATTCCTGTTGAAACAAAGAGCTGGGAATAGTCAAAATTCAGATTCTTTCCTCCAAATTCGGTATGGTTGGGAGGTCTGTCGGTGTATTTTTTTTTCTACCTAGGAGACATAATGTTAGTGTTTGGGGCTAACAAAGTTTATTCAGTACACAGCTGTATGGTCCATTACTGTCATCATGCGAGGCGGACTGTAAGAAACCATCTGACGGACTAATACCTGTATTTACTTGTTAGTTCATCCCGGTACTGGAGAATAGTGAATACATTGTACATAGTGACAGATGCGAGAGAGAATGTTACCGGGGTTGTGGGTTGAACATCTCAGAAGGCTTTATTACCAGTTTATTTATCATTATATACAATGTCAGTGCGTATGTACGTTTGCGTGTATTCTTGAGTCTATTCATTATCGTCCTTCGTATACTTGTCTGTCAATTCTTTTTATATTTGTTATCACTTTCCATCATGTCTACACACACACACTCTTTGTCTTCTAGCGGCAGAGACCTGCACTACGCACTGAAACAAGACTTCATGTTGTATCTCTTGAGAAAGAGAAAAAGATAACCCGAAGAAAGTGATGGTGAAGAAGAAAGAGAGGAAAGAAGAGGAAAAAGAAGTAGAAGAAGAAGGAGGAGGAGGAGGATACAGTGTACAGGTGATGCAAAAAAAAAAAAATGGCACAGAGCTTCGCTTTTTTTTTTCTTCAATCTCGGTATACTAGTCTTCCTACCACAACAGGGCCTATATCTTATACATGTATCATGTCAAACTATAATACAGCGATTTGCATACTACTCTTGTGTTATGCAACAAGTGCCGTGTACCTTGACGAAACGGGCAGTTATAGATAACGTGGGTAAAGCTAAGTAAATACCACACTTTGAACAATATTAACCACTACGTAAATACATTGGAGTTGTGTAATTATACCGCACTATGGTGTCTCAATTTTCCACTTAGGTTATTTCAGGCAAGTAAAACGAGTGTACGGAGACATCACACGCGATAAAAAGTATGCGAGTATATGAACGATTTTATAGTAACATGATGACTCTTAGGCTGCGTTCACATAGAAGTATACGGTATACGGTATACAGTATTCGCTATTCGTTATTCGCTATTCGCTATGCGCCGTCAAATCGACCCAGTAGGCCTACATCATCACCCGCACCATCAACTCCCTATCCCATGCAGTGAGGATTTCTTCCTCCTACACAATCATCCCAGCAATTTTATTAACAATTTCTAAACTGCATCAGAATGTCAGTCTACATGCTTATTTTTGCTAAAGGGCAAATCCAGACGAAAATTTTCATAATTTCATAAAAGAAAGATTGTATACGCTGCTTGAAAATCGAACAAGCGCGATTCCACTATGCTATACTATTCTATGCTAATCGGCATTTTCGAATAGTGCCCACTTATGTGACCCGGTGTTAGGAAATCCTATAGTTCGATTCAAGCTATTCGCGTGCCCTCGAAAACGCGCACCGTATACCCGAATAGTATACTTCTATGCGAACGCAGCCTTAGCGTTTACAATGGTTATGGAAACAGTTTCCTTGGACACATGTAGGGATGCACTCTCATGGGATACCATCCATGCGATCGTGGTTTTTAGTGTTAATTGTTCAGTTTATTAACTCAATCACCCCATTGGGGTATGCGAGGTTCAGAAACAAAAACGAAATACAAATTATGAAAACGACCTATGTCCAGACTGGCAGTGGCTAACTCAGCTTGACAAAATCTTAAAGATAACTTGTTATGATACAAAGTTTGGTAGCAGTAAAACTTATTATATTGTATATACGAATATATAATTATATAATAGGTAAGAACACATACATGTACAGGTGTGCAGGATGAAGTCGGGTTACATGCACCGCATGCAGTTTGTCTGAGCACTAAACCATGAAATCGTAAATTCAAGGGTTAGTACAGTGGAGACAATATAATGAGGTGTGACCAAACAAAGCATCAGATACGACATGCCATGCTTTCCATTCCCAATTTAACAAATTTCTTTATTTTGTACCAGGCATGAACTACCATCACGACTACAAATACAACAAAGAACAGCACAACTTACAGAACTTCTTACACCATATACCAAAGACACTGTAACTATTACCTTCAATGGTCTTATGTACGTGATTGACAGTATTGATACAAGTAATTCCGCTTTTAATATGTATGTTCAATCCGCTATTTAATATATATATATATATATATATATATATATATATAACAATTTCCTTACAAAATTTCACCAATTTCACCACTGTGCTCTTTAGCAGCGTCACATAAAAAGTCAATCCATATTAGTTACACTTGAGCGTTTCCAGAAATATAATGTGATAAGTGTTTGTTTACGAGTATTTTCAAAGAGCGGCCGGGCATTGAAACAAATAGTGAAAATCGTCATTAATCTGACCTAACAGCCCAATGAATACAACATTAATACGTTTTCACAAATTATCTCGCCTCTTAGAATGTTTAAGTACCGTCCCTTAACCACAGGTTATTCATTATATAATCACGTGAAACGATAGAAAAGATTCCTCTCAATAGGACTTTTTTTAAAAATCGACTCGAGTGAATATGAGGCCTTGGAGAAATTCAAAATCATTTCCATTCCGGTGCTTGCTCACTAAAGACAGCTGTCCAATACGCAAGTTGGGTCATGTCCTATCCGTAATGTGTACTTGCTTTAATTTGATTAACATCATGAAAATATGCATTTTTTTCAGTGAAAATTTGCTAAAAGACACTTCAGTATTGTACATTTCTTCTCTGCTAAACAGAACTTGATCAGCATACTTTCAGAGAATTTTCGATTTGAACTTTATTTGAAAAAGAAAATAAAAATCTATTTTTTGGGTGGTCCCGTGCGTAAGTTGCCATATTTTCCTTATTAAAATACTTAACCTAAGGTCTAATAACATCAAACTATACCACAATATTTTTCTCAGAGATACGTGCCATATATACTCGTGATGAGCAGTAAAAGCCAAAAATCCAAATGCTCTTTCATAACTTTTCAGAGGTTTATATATATATATATATATATATATATATATATATATATATATATATATATAGACAGACAGCCACAACACGTCCCAAGCAACACACACGTGTGTCAAGCGGACGATAGAGCTGAAGAAGACTAATAGGGGTCGAAAGCTCCTACCTCACTGGCTTTCTGCGACAACCCATGTCTTCATTTTGTCATGCTGTATGTATATGCATACAGTAATAAGTTACAATTGTTAACATCTTCTGTCTCATAAGGTGGATGTATCAAAATGAAAGGTGATATCGGTAACGGTTAGCTTCACCCGCAACTTTTCGACTTTTGCCGGTATGGCCTTTGTTGCGGCCATATACAATAATGTACACCGCTTTATACGGTGCTTACTAACTTAACGTGGTTGTTGGATGCAGAAAATCTTCCTATACTCCGGGCCGATTGTTAATATTGTCTGAATTCCACAGAGTGCTTTTCAAAGGATTAATAAGAAAGCAAACGACAAGATAACCACAGTTCTGAGAAAAATCGGCTTTAAAGCGTACAGTGCATCCAAGAGCACAAGAGATAAGTCGTTTTCGAACGATCGGGTCCATTCTACATTACAGTGGGGGAGGAGGTCAGGCGGAACGTTTTCCAGGGCTGCCCTTTCAGCAAAACTCCATGATAATTCATAGTTATATAGGATTTGCACTTTTCGTTTAATTTTCAACGTTTTATTTTATTTCATTTCATTTCATTTCTTTTACTTTATTTTGTTCTATTTTAGAAAATGTTCTTTTTCTTCATGTATGCAGTAAAAAGTGGCTCATGATGGTAACATATCCCTTTGAAAAAAGACGCCAACCTTGAATTCTGCAAAACATCGATAAGACTTTCAAATACAAAGATAATTCATTCATCAAACTGTTGACATCTTTCAATTGATCACATTTTCGTAGCAATCAATCGAAGATAAATATGGTCGACCAGTTATTCAACATTCATATTCTTTAAGACACAAAGAAAAATGGTTCATTTAAAATGAAGATCTGATATAGACCTACATGTTTCCTATCGAAAGCTTCCAATTTCGCCCACTTATCATAAAATAGATAAGTAAATTTTCACAAAAGGGGGTCATTTTTGTTTTGTTTTAGAGGTTGTTGAACATCTTTCCTGCTTTGATCTCATCATATAACCACCGACAGCTAGCCTAGATAAAAACAAGAATTCGCTTTGAGAAAAAAAAAATCCATGTGCATAGGACAGCTCTCGAATGCATGTGCAGTTGTAGTGTATATTGGAAATCATCGCTCAAGCTACTCCATAATTATGCACGTATGTTTGCAAGAGAAAGCAAATATATTTTGGCAGGTTGATTGTGATTTGTCATCTCATTTTAACATTTTTTTTCCCCATTGTTTCAGAGTAAACATTTTGCAGTAACGGTAAACGTCATGTTTGTTTTACTATTAAACAACTTTCCATGAATGTCCACAAGTTGTAGTGTGCCCGCAAGAACGACGCTAACGCTCACGATTAAAGAAATAAGTGCCAAGAAGATCGACGTGAATCTATGCCAGGATACACGGGCCTCGCGTGCGTTCGCGTCGTACGTTCTTCCGGGCACAGCTTTCTCGAATAGCGTGCGTTCGCGTCGTTCTTCTGGGCACAGCTTTCTCGAATAGCGTGCGTTCGCGTCGTTCTTCCGGCACGTGACGAAGTGTCTACTTCAGTAATTGCCAAGTTTGCGACACAATATTTGTCATTTTTTTTTTAGGTTTGCTGTTTTCCAGCATTTGAGTTTACCCAAAATTCAGTTGAGTCTGAAGACACCTTAGCCAAATAAGACGAAATGAGGGAAGCACCTCTTCTGTCAGTGACGATGCTCGATTCAACAATCGTCATTGTCTAAACATGTGGATGTAAATAACATAGATTAAATTTTCACCTTCTTAAACATGTGAATTGAGAAAATGCAGCAATACTGAGAAAATGCAGCAATACTATAATCAAGGAAAGTTTGATGAAAATCGGACTCCCATTCAAAAGTTGTGATTTTCTTTTTTTTTCTTTTTTTTCTTTTCTTTATTTATTTAATTTTATTTATCTATTTATTTATTTATTTATTTTATTTAATTATATATATATATGTATATTTTTTTTTTTTTTTTGGGGGGGGGGGTACTTTTTAGTGCCGTCAGCGCTGGATGAGAAAACTACTACAGCTTCCGATGCCATTATGTTAAGATCAATATACGGAAAATAATGAAGAATATTGACAACATATTATGTTTTCTTTTCTCAATTGATAAAAGAGCATTTGACTTCCCTCTTTGAAACGCACAACCTGGATACTCCCATAGATTCCGGTTTTCTCGTCCATGACTTCTGTTCCCAATGTCCACTCATATCAATGATTTTAAGGCACAAGGAGAAATTCAGGAACTTCACACCATTAAAGTGTATAATTAGGCCTATGTCTCATTCAGGAGCCCTTTCGAAATCATAGCAGTAATTGTGTAAGCTGTATATTAGTTAGACGTCCATACGCTATATAAACGAGTATGAAAATATAGTTTCATGCCAACATGTCACGACATTTATAATGTTTGACATTTTGATAAACACCTCGAAACAACCCCTGAATTAGCACGACTATAATTATGGCGTCATGCAAGAACATTATGTTTAATCTTTTTTTTTTGGGGGGGGGAAGGGTTATCCCTTAAGATGCAACAAGAAAAAAAACACCATGATTCATACGATTAGGTGGCCCTGCTAATTAGTCGTAGCAGTATACTTGTAACGTCATTCCAGGGTCCGGACCAAAACACCAAAGTTTACGCCAATTACTCTTTACTCTTTGAAAAACTCAATGCATCGTACTAGATTATGTAATATGGCTGCTTTGAAAGTTTTACATTTCTCCAACCTTTCTATTTTGAAGATGAAATCATAAAGAAACTATTTCTTCCGGGAAAATGTGAAATCAGTGAATTTCATTGAGACTGTAGTGTAAAACACACTTGAGCACGAGGGTGCAATCAGATTTTCACACACAAGACAAAGGTTTATACTCCCTTGGTCGTAGAGATGCCTCACTTTATTCCAGGGCAATGTTTCTTGAAAAAAAAGTCTTTCTAACAAAATTGGTTTAAGTAACAAATGGAAATCTTGTGAATGAGTCACGTTTTTATTTATTCATTTTTAGCTACTGAACCTGGGTCATTTCTCTTATTTTCACGGAGGCCAATGTGTGTAAAGATACGGCCGGAGCATAACGAGCCAACAACTTTCTTGCAAAGGATAAACGCGGTCAAACCGTTATCATATCTACAACTGGTATACAGATTTGTGCTTCTCTCTTTTTCTTTTTCTTTTTTTGTTCCCAATCTTTACCCCCATCCTGAAATGATGATAGAGAATATGATATATAGATAATCCGCAGGCAGTTGTCACGTCCATTTGGTACCGCTGCATGCAATATGATATCTGCATGCTCTTTAAGGCGGGAAATTGAATTACCATGTTGCCTAGATAGCGTCGTCTTAGTCTTCGCATTGCACATCTAAAGCTAGCTATTTAATGATTTTTACTATAATGCTCTGATTTTGTGATATGGCATAGGCCTAGTAAGTCAAATCCTGATTTGAGCTGCGTTTATTACACTAAATCCGACGCTGGTCGCGGAACGGGGTTTTTACTATGGCGTGCCAAAAGGGACCATGTCTGTTTCTGTTGCAATATCAATTCCCCGCCTATAATGGTTACAAAATTAATTTTCTACTGCCGATTTTGTTGCTCTTGATTTTGACATAAGAATAACATTTTGGGTGAGTTTTTACCGACTTACTTATTCTTGTTTTTTTTTAAACAGAACCAGGAACGGTTCCTTTTGGCGTACCAGAGCAAAAACCCGGCCCGTTGCCCGTCCCGTGCTCCATGTGAACGCGCGATTACACTAAAGGGGTGTTGCAAGAAAGTCGAGTTGCAATCAATTGCAAAAATCTATTGCAAACTTTGCAATAGATAGATCTATTGCAAATTTGCAATCAATTGCATAATTTGCAATACATTTTGTGGAGTTGCAATTGATTGCAATCAGTTTCTTGCAATACCCCCTTAGACCCCTTCGCAAACAGCAATGCTTTGTTTGCATTGCTAGGCGGCGCTACCTGTAACATAGACCTACTCGTGCATCTTCGTTATCGAATTGTTAACGAATCATTCGCAATTTCTTATATTATGTATTTTATGCTCAAATATCCACATCATACTTTATCATGTTCACCTTTTACATTTCCATACTATATATTTATTCAGTCTGCGTGCTTTGGGTGTTGCCTTGCCGGGCAAGCCTCTGGCGAGCAAGCTTCCTAGTCGGCGAGAAAGTCATGTGCTATGAAGGCATACACTGGATCTGGATGGTACGCCGTAAACATGTTTAAAAAAAGACCAATTCATTTAGTAAGGGTCCTGTTGCATAAAACGAGATCAAACATCAGTCAAATCCCACAAACATAAATCGCTGAATACTCAATTTTGATTGACTAATACCTGATATAAGTTTGATTTTCTGACTTATGTTCAATTGTGTGTTTTATGTTCGATTATGTGTTTTTTGTCATACAAGAAGGCCCATAGTTCTCCAAAGGCCATGGACCAGAGTGAGTCGTTGTTTCAAACCTTGACAAACCCAATCCCGTCTGAGACACCCAATTTTAACTTGCAGGTCAGAGTTGATACTTTTCGCATGAACAACGTAGCGACTCAATCGATGGGTACATCATTAATACTTTGGTAAATCGGTTTCGGGTCTCTCAATGAGATATACAACATTACCATACGTTTGCAAAATCATTCTTGTTTTTCTTTGCAAGTCACGGTTCGCCAAGCAGTACACAGCAGCTTAAAGAGCAGTCGGATGGTAAAGAAGGCGATGAAAAGACCCAACATGAAACATCCAGCCAGGAAACACTTGATGTCTATCAGGTTTCTCTGGATGAAATCCATGTGCATCAAGGGCACCTGATATTGTTTGCCTCCATGGGATATCACGTGATCAATCCAGAACGCCGCCCTCTCGGCAGGGGTCATTGGACGATCTCGATACATGGCAGAAAGTCTCTCTACCGAGCGCGCGTACGTCGAATTCGTCGTCACGTCCTTCAGCGCTTCGAAGATGCGAGTCTCGCTCAACAATCCCTTGTCTATGGTGATACCGATGCCTTGGCTCGCTACTTTGGCACCAGTATCATATTGGTCAGCGTGGATGGGTATGACGACAATCGGGACAGAATGGTACAAAGCCTCGTAGAATCCGTTGTTGCCTCCCTGATACAAGAACGCGCGTGTCTTCTCGTGTCCCAACAGATCGTTCTGAGGTAACCATGGCAACGTCATTACATTCGGTGGAAGAATTATTCCGGATGGAATTGAGCGGAGTTGGAAGATGACTTTTTGAGGAAGACGCGCGAATGCATCTATGAAAGCTTTGACAATATTCAGAGGCATGGAGGTGAAGTAGGTTCCCATGGTGCATATGATAACGCCGTGTTCTCCGGAACTCTGCATAAAATCTTCCAACTCGTCGGTCAATGCAACTGCTGGCTTAGTTGTCAACCCACCAACGGGAATTGCGTTGGGCGGCAATGAACAAGGGAATTCCACAGAGAAATCGGAGTTAACTAGGAAAAGATCACTTTGGTCAACAAGGTAGGCTATACTTTCACCTGGTGAAATGTTGTACTTCTCGTTCAGCCTATCGTATGGCTGGCGAAAATAGTCCCCAATTAATCTTATGAAGATATAGTTGAGTGTATTTACTAAGCGATCCATGAAGCCCATAGTGTTTGACAAACCACTGAACATGTCAGGCACGAAAGCCGGTGATGACACCGCGCCGGCACCTTCTGCGACTGTGCACGGAGAGGAGATGGCAGACACGGTGGCGTAGGGTATTCCAAGTTTTCTGGCCATCAGTACGGGGCAAACCCAGGTGATGTCGTACACGACGAAACTATAGTTCGCCATCGCTAGTCGGTCCATCATGTCCTTGTCACCGAGAATATCGTCACAGTCTTTCCCTCGAGCATCGCGCATCAACTCGGCAATAGTAAACATCTGAACAGATGCTGGTTCGAAGGCGCGTTCGTTGTAGGCGTTAAGTTGCTTGTGCACCTCTTCCACGGGAATGGAGTGATGAAATATCTCGAAATCAAACAGGTTGGCGTACTTGGCGTCAGTAGCCCGATGTGCGTAGGCATTGCTAATGAAGAAGGTAATGTTATGCCCTTTTTCTACCAAGCGCTCAGCCATCGCAGCAGCGCACAAAAAATGACTGCCTTCTCCAAGAAAGGCGTTCATTAATATTCGTGCGGCGTTGCCAAAGCCACTGAGCGATATGACCAACAGTAGACTTGCTAATTGCCCGAAAAATACCGCCATATCTATAGTTTATAGAAGAATATTTCTGTAGTCTACTGCGGTGACAAATGTTGAACTTGTAACTCGGTTCAAATGTCATTGAACGTATTCAGCACAAGTAAACATGAAGACTCTCAAAACCGTTGGCTTTCTGTGCACACTGATCGAATCCCTGGCATCTAATGACTGATTGTGATCCACTCACGAGAATCGAATTAAAGGTCACGAAGAATAACAAAATCAGGTACAGCTTCCCCGTAACAACGCTACGTCTTATTCTGTGAGCTCAACCATAACCACTTGTATTAGATTCAAATTCATGCTGGCGCGCTGAGGCAAAACGATGCATGAGTGGATTAGGGGAGAATGGGATGAACAGTGGATAAGACAGACCACTCCCTCTAACTGCTTATGGTAGGCCTATTGTGTGTTCATCTATACAATGGTAGGCGATGGTTAATACATTGAGCAAGAAGGTTCACAAAATTTTCATCAAAACACGTTGAAATCTTTAAAAAAAAAGCTCGACCGAACAATTGGATAGAAATTATAGACAGATAGATAGATAGATAGATAGATAGATGGATGGATAGATAGATGGATACTGATTTATTTTGACAAAACAAGAAAGCAGCCTAGAGACTGGATTGTGTGCCGTCAATGTAAATGTACATTAAGCAAGTCATAATAAAAGTTTCACATGTTTCTAGAAAACATTTATTGTTAACTGCTGTTTCATGAAAAAGTTTGTAATTTCAAGGTTTTAGAATATATTTGTTGATTGATGTAATGAAGCTTTCATTGTGTTGTTTAATAAACTTCAGCCGTTACATCAAAGGAAATCAAAGTCAATGACGAATATTGAGTGAAAGTCTATTCGATAACTTTGCCCAATTTCGACCCGTGATACACATGTTTTGAAAAAAAAAACAACCAAACATAGTTTTGTCATATATGTCAATATTGTATGTTTGAGAATTTGAAATTTGCTCACTGTCATTTGTCTTCCACACAACGAGGTGAAAGTTGTGATTTTTTGGTCAAGATCCATTTCCAAACCAGGAAAGTTTGCCGAAGCAAATTAAGTCTTTTCTGCATTTTTTTCCAAGACTGACGCGGAAGAATGTTCCCTTGGATATTACTTTGTACTAAGAATATCTGATCATTGAGTGCAGGCGAAACTGGAGTGTCCTATATTAATCTCTAGGAAGGGCGCGAAATGCTGCAGAAAATGCCGATTATAGCATAGGGCCTAACTATGGACAGCGCGATAGCATCACGCCAGAACTTTCCGACAACCATCTAGATATGAGGAAATCATGCAAAGCCTCCACATTTTGAGAGGTTTGTCCTTATGCCACCGATAACCGTCATGCCCACTGTTCCCCCTAATATTATATAACTATGAGCTGAAGGGGTCCGCTTATTCGTTCCAGTGGAAACTGTGGACAAGGAATCTACGATCTTGGACTTGCCTTCGCCCTTTGGTCCTGCGGAATGTTGACAGTCACCGGTTCATCATCAGGGAAAGAGATCACTGCTCCACCCCTCGATCCCCCCCCCCCCCCCTTGTATTCTACTGACATATTGTTGGAAACAACTTTGACGTTGACTCTCTCTTTTTTTTCCCCCATTTACGTCAGTAGATCCGCATTACATTATTGGTCCACGCTTACATTTCAGGTGACTATACCGTTTGCCTATATCAGCGAAGCTGTACACACTATGGGAACTTCCAAGATTGTTTGGATGGAAGAAGAGGAAGTGTTACAAAACCGTGGGATGACCTGACGATGTCTTCATGACAATGCAGACAAGTTGCCGAATGTGTTTAGGAAATTTATTTCCGCATCTAAAAGTTTGCTTTCGTTCAAATATTTGAATACGAAATTTTTACTTCGGATCTCCCGAAGGTGCGGAAACTCCCAGAATTGCTTAGAAATGACAAAGACAGTAGAGTAGACTGAATCTTTCAAAGCCGGTGGAGAGGTTGACGATTAAACTAGGTGTTGCGAAATTTGGGTTTCTGCCTCACGTCCGCGCGGTAGTGGACGCCAAATTTGATGCAATGTACATAATATCTGCATTTGATTGGCTCTGCGCTCTCCCGAAAATGCGCATTGACAGGCCGCCCGCACCGTGAGATCAGGATGGCGTCACCTTGTCCCGAGGTTTACATAAGGTAGGCCTACATTATGAATGTGGCATTCGGGGCCAATTTCGTGAGAAGTTGGTTCCGAACTAATTGGTCAAAATCCAAACAACAGCCGAAGTCAGTATAAGATCCCACGATGACACCCGAACCACTCACGATGGCTACACAAAGAATAATATAAATCTTTTGCCCAAAGGACACACGAAGAAAGACAATGACTACACGAAGATTTTGCTACCGCTCACAAAGTCGCTGCTGAAGGCAAAAGGAAACTCCATCGGCGATGTTTATGAATGATTCGATGTTTATAATATGATAGGAATTCTAAAATGCTCTCTCAAAAATGATAAAGCCAGCGACTATATTGATGATGATGATGATGATAATGATAATAATGATAATGATGATGATGATAATGATAATAATAATAATAATAATAACAGGGGCCTCACCAGCTGTTTTCAAGGGGGATTGCGTTTTGACACTAATGTAACGAGATTTTTTTTTTTTTTTGACAGACATTTGGAATTTAGGAAGCTCTCAATCCCCAGACTTTTAGTGTTTTTAAGGGAAACCAAGCGGGAAAGGGCACGGGGGGGGGGGGGCTGTTAGTTGGCGAGGGAGCGAAGCGACCGAGCCCGAGCGAGCGGAGCGAGCAAGTTGAGGGGAAGGGTGTGGGAGGGGGTTGTCTCCCTCCCATGGTGAGAACTTTTTGCATTTTGATGTTGTAAATGGTGCAATTTTGATGCATGTTTTTTGCTAGTTTTATCGACTTGAAACAGTCCCACTTGTTTAAGGTAGCAGTATATTTTGATGTAGATTATTATTGAACAATTTGCCTATAAAAATAGTGTCATCCAAATAAACTTCTTGTTTTAATATTTACACTGAATATCATGAACGCACCTGGTGTTATTTTGACACTGTACTGGTGTTAATTAAAAAATGACACCACATGGTGTTGATTTGATATTTGTTGGTGTTAATATCAATGGTTTAACACCCGTCCAGCTTCAATAAGAGACCACACCAGCTGGTGTTACTTTGGTGTAAATTTATTTTCACATTTTTTTCAAAAATCTAGTATTTTAATGTAAAATTCTTGATCGTCTTATTTAAATTAAAAATCAACAAGAAGTGCAGTTACTAAGAAACTCTTCAAAAAACAGTTTAAAATTTGGAAATGACACCCGTAGGTGTTAATTTAACACCATAAATGAGCACCGAAAATTTAACACCAGCTCGGTGTTCACTATTTAACACCGGACTTTTTGCAGTGTAGCGTTGCCGTGCAGTACCCAGTTATACACCTGGGTCGAGAGGGACATGGTGGGTCGTAGAGACGTAAGCTTACTTTACTTACTTTACTTACTTTACTTTTTCCTTCCGCTTGTACCCGAGGCGTCGCAGGGAGGCATAAGCGTCTGTTTGCTGCAAGGCGGTAAGCCTGGAGAAGGGATATATCATGGGCATTTAGGGTATCTGCCACAGAATCACTCCAGCACTGGGCGGAAATCGAACTTGGGTCCTCTCAATGGGAGTTGGTACTCTTATCCACTATGCCACAGCGCCCATGCACCACATACTGAGTACATAGGATTATAGTTATGAGGAAATTGGCTTTAAAGGGAGATGGGGGAGTGAAAGGAGACATGGGTAAGCAGGGTAAAATGAATAAAAAAATCCATTGACCCCTCAAACGGTTATGATGTTTCACCGGTCTTGATATGTATATTTCATATTCTTGTAGCATAACATAATGTATGTATATATGTATGTATGTATGTGTATGTATGTATTGTATATATTCTGTATTTATACTTTTGCACTATTTTGTTATAGGTTGTAATATCTCAGCATTTTTTTTTCAATTCAAACTGTATTTCAATTATTTTATGCAATCCATGGTTCTCCCTTGCAAAGCAGATTTTATAATAATAGGCCTTCGGAGGAGACTGTCCTGTACAAAGAAAACAGAGTAAATACATAAATCAAAAAGATAGAATACATTCAATACACTTAGATCTGACTCGAGGAATGCCTTCTAGTGTTCTACTATACCCTAGGAGCGGGGATCCAAGATAATCCTTGGATAAAGGAAACAAAAGACCAAATATACACGTGGATCGAGGGAAAACTGCAATATTAGTACAAAACATCCGTGAAGGTTTGAGGAAAATTGGGCAATCGATTAAAAAGGTATTGATTTTAAAGTTTCGGTACCTTCATCGCTGCAAGAGACTACTACACTTCGGGATTTGTGGAAAATAATATAAATATAATAATAATTATAAAGAAACTTGAATTAAACATATTTCCACCTTTAAGCATAATGAAAGAGCACATGTCTTACCTCTTTGAAAAAGCAGGGGGAATAACATTACCATTACCCTCAACTATGTCAGAAATTAGCCAAAGGAATGTGCCGCTTTTTTACATAACATATATATTCTTACAATGAGATTTTGTATAAAAACTCCTTATATTTTCTTTATATTACTGTCTAAGGTGACGTCATGAACTGCAGGACCGAAACTTTAAGTTTTGAATCGATTGTCCTTATTTCCTCAAACTTAGTCACTGATGTGTTTCTACTACTTGAGTATTATTGCTGCTTTTACGCACCCCACCTTGATATTTTGCTTTCGTTTTTGCAAAGTGGGTCTTTTTACCTTACATGTTTTCTTCTATACCAAAACGGTGTATTTTCCTCCATGTTTATAATAAAAAAAAACCATGGCTCATCATGGTAACACGTCCCCTATGGAAAAAAAAGCAAACGATCCTGAATTTTGAAAACATTGACAAGATTTCAAATGCAAAGAAAATTCATCAGGCATCAAACTGTTGACATCTTTCAGTTGATCACATTAACTTGCAGTGATCAACCAGAGATATCTTATGGTTACCCAATACACTGTATTCGTTATCTCTAAAAGCAACAACAACAACAACAAAAAAAAAAAAGAGCTCTGATAAAAATACTTCATTTTCCATTAAAAGTTTCCGAGTTCGCTCAATTTTTTCTGTCACTTTTTTTTCCAATGCGTATTTTAACCTTGACGGGAAATGACATTGACAATCATGAAGGTTAAAGCGGAATAAATTGATGGTCGTCCTCTCAACTGGGATACTCCCACAGCTTCCGGTATTCTTGCCCATAACTCCATTTCCCAATTTCCACTCATATCAAAGGTTTCGAAGCACAAAGAGAATTTCAGGAACTTCATTCACACTACTGAAATATATTATGCTTCCCTGAGAAAGCACTTTTGAAATCACATCAGTAATTGTGCGAGCTGTGTATCAGTAAAACGTTAACACGCTATAAAAACGACTAGGAGAAGATAGTTTCATGCCGATATGTCACCACTTTTATCTTTTCATGTTTGACATGTGATTAATACATCGCAACAACCCCTAAATTAAGTGACTACCATGTTGTAGGCCTACACTTGTACTGTACACATCATTCCACGGTCCAGACCAAAACACCAAATTTTGCTCCATTTACTCTTCGAAACAATAGATTATAATAATGTGTGCAATATTATACTGTTTTGACAAGTTTACATCAGTCCGACCATGCTGTTTTCAAGTTGGAATCATAAAGAACAAACTGTGAAAAAAAAGTGAAATTAGTCAGTGTATCTGTATTCCATTAAGACTGTAAAACACTACTTGTGACGTAAAATCAGTGCAACGTGAGCATGGTTGGCGCAATTAGATTTTCACACATAAAACATACTTGTATACTCTCTAAGCAGTGCTAAGTTGTAACGAGGCCTTACTTTATCTATCTTGTGTTGAAGGCTTTTACAAGTGAAAAAAAAAAAAACCGCTTGCCACGTTTACTTTTAACAGCACAATGAAAATATTATGTGTCCTTTACATGTGTATTACGATGCTTTGAGATTGCAGGGCAGCCGCCTATTCCTGAGCATTGGGTTATGAACAGAACATTAAATCTTTGGTTGGTCAGTTCAATTCAGATCATCCTGAATGTGTCAGATTAGTCCTGACAAATTCCAGAGCAATGTTTCCAAAATAGTCTTTTTTTTATAGAAAAATTGGTTTAAGTAACGGACGGAAAGCTTGTACATGCGTCACATTTGTTTACAAAGTTGAGTCTTTTTTATGTTTTAGCTATTGAACCTGGGAAATATAGCGATGGGTTATTTTCTCCCATTTTAACAGAAGGCAGTGTGTGCAAAGATAATCTTACGGCCGGAGCATAACGATCTAACGACTTTCTTGCAAAGGATAAACGCAGTCAAACCATTATCTCATCTACAACTTATACAGATATTAGCTTCTCTCTTTTTTTGTACTGTCCCCAATCTTAACCACCATGATAAAACAATACAGATAAACCGCAGTCAATTTCTGTCTCCATTTAGTACCGTGCATGCAATATGATAATTTGCAACAAATAATTCATTATTTGTTGCATTTTTCATGATCGAATCATTCACAAATCATTCATTGTGATCGAATGAAATACTCTATAGCCACGTCATACTTCAGTATGCCTACCGTTTACATGTCAATAGAAGTAGTAGAAATAATTATGATATGATAATGATAATAATGATAATAATGATTATTATTCTTATAATAATACGGTCTTATTTATACAGGGTAGCCTCTTCTGTGCTTCCACTGCTCTACCAGAGGGATCTGCCATTATCGTTACCCTCAAGTGGCCAGATAGGGCCTACCCATTTATTTACCTGAATCGAGAGGGATATGATGGGTAAAAACATCTTGTCCAAGGACGTAAGCGCTGGGTGGGAATCGGACTCGGGTCCTCCGATTGGGAGGCGGGAGTCGTATCCACTATGCCACAAATTTCTATTCAGGTTGCTTGTTTTGGATGTTGCCTTGCCGGGCAAGCCTCGGGCGGGCAAGGTTCCTAGTCGGCAAGAAAATTGTGTGCTATGGAGGCATATACACTGAATTTGGATGGTCCGCCGTAAACATGTTTTTAAAAAAGGCAAATTCATTTAGCAAGGGCCCTGTTGCATAAAATTGAGATCAAACGTCGCAGTCAAAAAATCAAACATAAGTCACTGAATACTCAATTCTGATTGAGTGATACTTGATCTATATTTGATTTTCTGACTTATGCTTGGTTGCATCTTTTTATCCCTTACGAAAAAGTCCTGTGGTACTCCTGTGGTAATTACCACAGGACGGTACCACAGGACAGTACCACAGGACAGTACCACAGGAAAGTACCACAGGACAGTACCACAGGAATTGTCCTGTGGTATTTTGGGACATACCACAGGACAGTACCACAGGAATTCCTGTGGTATTTTGGGACGTACCACAGGGCAGTACCACAGGAAAGTACCACAGGACCGGTACCACAGAACAGTACCACAGGAATTCCTGTGGTATTTTGGGACGTACCACAGGGCAGTACCACAGGACTAGTACCACAGAACAGTACCACAGGAACTGTCCTGTGGTATTTTGGGACAGTACCACAGGACAGTACCACAGGTCGATCATTACCACACAGCTTTACCACAGGGCAGTACCACACAGCATTTCCATGGTACCACAGGAGAGTACCACACAGGATAGATCGAAAAAAAAATCTGGGAGAATTTTAGTCACATATCAAGGAATATTCCTGATAGGTGAGTGATGGATTTCAGGACAAACATGGCCCTACTTAATAACCTGTCTTACTCCTAACATATAACCTCAAACGAGAGTCTAATGGCCAAGTGCCAATCTAGTCCTATAATAGATCTATATAGTCATATTCTATTCCTAGGTAGCCATCGACCGTATCAGTACATATATATATGGCCGTCTATCCGTAAAGCATTAAGGCAAGGTTACTAACTCGATTATACTTTATTATCAAGATATGAAATTACACTTTCATAACAATATCTATGATATTGGGAATAACATAACATAATTAGACAATCATTCATGGAGTTCAAAGTAAGTTCCATCATTAATACTTTGACTTTTTAAGTCATATATGTATTTTCTAAAATCTAGAGTGCTTTTTATGAATATTCATGAACTATGTAAAAATTTGTACCACAGGAGTACCACAGGAGTACCACAGGAGTACCACAGGAGTAACGTACCACAGAAGTCCTTATGATATTTCTCATGCTTTACATCAGCACTTTCTCTAAATAGGTAATACTGTAGGAGTATAGGACAGGATAAGTAATGGCAAATCAATTGCTATAATTCACAGCATAACTCATCTATCAATTGAGGAATATTAATATGTACTTTTCTGTTTGTATTTTTATAATAAATTTCAGTAGATTCTGCCTTACAATTTTCCTGTGTGGTACTCCTGTGTGGTACTGCTGTTTGATATTCTCCTGATGTGATAGTCCTCTGGTATAAAATGTTAAGAAAAAAAAAGAAGAATATCCTGTAGCATTTTTCTGTGGTACTTACGAATTTAATTTGCTGTGTGGTACTTCTGTGTGGAAAAGCACCATATTATGATTTTCCTGTGGGATTTTGGACAGTTCCTGTGGTACTCTCCTGTGGTATACATCGAAAATTACCACAGGAATTCCTGTCGTACTGTCCTGTGGTACGTCCCAAAATTCCACAGGATAATTCGTGTGGTACTGTCCTGTGGTACGTCCCAAAATACCACAGGACAAGTCGTGTGGTACTGTCCTGTGGTACTATCCTGTGGTACTTTCCTGTGGTACTTTCCTGTGGTACTGCCCTGTGGTACTGTCCTGTGGTACGTCCCAAAGTACCACAGGACAAGTCGTGAGGTACTGTCCTGTGGTAATATCCTGTGGTACTGTCCTGTGGTACTGTCCTGTGGTACGTCCCAAAATACCACAGGACAATTCCTGTGGCACTGTCCTGTGGTATGTCCCAAAATACCACAGGACAAGTCGTGTGGTACTGTCCTGTGGTACTATCCTGTGGTACTTTTCTGTGGTACTGCCCTGTGGTATGCTGTCCTATGGTACGTCCCAAAATTCCACAGGACAATTCGTGTGGTACTGTCCTGTGGTACGTCCCAAAATACCACAGGACAAGTCATGTGGTACTGTCCTGTGGTACTATCCTGTGGTACTTTCCTGTGGTACTGTCCTGTGGTACTGCCCTGTGGTACTGTCCTGTGGTATGTCCCAAAATTCCACAGGACAAGTGTGTGGTACTGTCCTGTGGTACGTCCCAAAATACCACAGGACAATTCCTGTGGTACTGTCCTGTGGTATGTCCCAAAATACCACAGGACAATTCCTGTGGTACTGTCCTGTGGTATGTCCCAAAATACCACAGGACAAGTCGTGTGGTACTGTCCTGTGGTGTGGTACGTCCCAAAATACCACAGGACAAGTCGTGTGGTACTGTCCTGTGGTACTATCCTGTGGTACTTTCCTGTGGTACTTTCCTGTGGTACTGCCCTGTGGTACTGTCCTGTGGTACGTCCCAAAGTACCACAGGACAAGTCGTGAGGTACTGTCCTGTGGTACTGTCCTGTGGTACGTCCCAAAATACCACAGGACAATTCCTGTGGTACTGTCCTGTGGTATGTCCCAAAATACCACAGGACAAGTCGTGTGGTACTGTCCTGTGGTACTATCCTGTGGTACTTTCCTGTGGTTCTGCCCTGTGGTACTGTCCTGTGGTACGTCCCAAAATACCACAGGACAAGTCGTGTGGTACTGTCCTGTGGTACTATCCTTTGGTACTTTCCTGTGGTACTTTCCTGTGGTACTGCCCTGTGGTACGTCCCAAAGTACCACAGGACAAGTCGTGAGGTACTGTCCTGTGGTAATATCCTGTGGTACTGTCCTGTGGTACCGTCCTGTGGTACGTCCCAAAATACCGCAGGACAAGTCATGTGGTACTGTCCTGTGGTACTATCCTGTGGTACTTTCCTGTGGTACTGCCCTGTGGTACTGTCCTGTGGTACGTCCCAAAATACCACAGGACAAGTCGTGTGGTACTGTCCTGCGTGGTACGTCCCAAAATACCACAGGACAATTCCTGTGGTACTGTCCTGTGGTATGTCCCAAAATACCACAGGACAAGTCGTGTGGTACTGTCCTGTGGTGTGGTACGTCCCAAAATACCACAGGACAAGTCGTGTGGTACTGTCCTGTGGTACTATCCTGTGGTACTTTCCTGTGGTACTTTCCTGTGGTACTGCCCTGTGGTACTGTCCTGTGGTACGTCCCAAAGTACCACAGGACAAGTCGTGAGGTACTGTCCTGTGGTACTGTCCTGTGGTACGTCCTGAAATACCACAGGACAATTCCTGTGGTACTGTCCTGTGGTATGTCCCAAAATACCACAGGACAAGTCGTGTGGTACTGTCCTTTGGTACTATCCTGTGGTACTTTCCTGTGGTACTGCCCTGTGGTATGCTGTCCTATGGTACGTCCCAAAATACCACAAGACAAGTCGTGTGGTACTGTCCTGTGGTACTTTCCTGTGGTACTGTCCTGTGGTACTGCTCTGTGGACTGTCCTGTGGTACTGCCCTGTGCTACTGTCCTGTGGTACGTCCCAAAATACCACAGGACAAGTCGTGAGGTACTGTCCTGTGGTACTATCCTGTGGTACTGTCCTGTGGTACTGTCCTGTGGTACTATCCTGTGGTACTTTCCTGTGGTACTGTCCTGTGGAACTGCCCTGTGGTACTGCCCTGTGGTTCGTCCTAAGATACCACAGAACAAGTCGTGTGGTACTGTCCTGTGGTACTATCCTGTGGTACTTTCCTGTTGTACTCTCCTGTGGTACGTCCCAAAATACCACAGGACAATTCATGCGGTACTGTCCTGTGGTACTCTCGTGTGGTATACGTCCCCAAAAAGCACAGGACAATTTGTGTGTATACTGTCTTGTGGTACTGTCCTGTGGTACTTTCCTGTGGTAATGTCCTGTGGTACTGCCCTGTGGTACATCCCAGAGTACCACACGAGTCTGTGACACAGTACCACACAGTTCCTGTGTTAACATATATTTGTGTGGTACATTGTGTGGTACCAACCAGTACCACAGGGAGTACCACATGAGCCTGTAAAACAGTACCACACAGTTCCTGTGGTAACATTTATTTATGTGGTACATTGTGTGGTACTGACAAGTACTACAGGGAGTACCCTACAAGCCTGTGGTACAGTACCACACAGTTCCTGTGGTAACATTACAAGTGTGTGGTACATTGTGTGGTACCGACAAGTACCACAGGGAGTACCACAGGACTTTTTTGTTAGGGATGCAACAAGGCCCGTATATGATTCCTTGAAGGTCATGAACCAGATGAGTTGCTGTTTCAAACCTTGACAAACCCTAAAACAATCTCGTCCTGAGACACCCTATAACTTGCAGGTCAGAGTTGACGTTTTCCCATAAACAACATAAACACTTACTTCATCATTAGGCAAATATTCATTACTATGGTAAACCGGTTTTCTGGTCACTCACGCACGAATCGAATTAAAGGTCACGAAGAATAACAAAATCAGGTACAGCTTCCCCGTAACAACGCTACGTCTTATTCTGTGAGCTCAACCATAACCACTTGTATTAGATTCAAATTCATGCTGGCGCGCTGAGGCAAAACGATGCATGAGTGGATTAGGGGAGAATAGGATGAACAGTGGATAAGACAGACCACTCCCTCTAACTGCTTATGGTAGGCCTATTGTGTGTTCATCTATACAATGGTAGGCGATGGTTAATACATTGAGCAAGAAGGTTCACAAAATTTTCATCAAAACACGTTGAAATCTTTAAAAAAAAAAGCTCGACCGAACAATTGGATAGAAATTATAGATAGATAGATAGATAGATAGATAGATAGATAGATAGATAGATAGATGGATACTGATTTATTTTGACAAAACAAGAAAGCAGCCTAGAGACTGGATTGTGTGCCGTCAATGTAAATGTACATTAAGCAAGTCATAATAAAAGTTTCACATGTTTCTAGAAAACATTTATTGTTAACTGCTGTTTCATGAAAAAGTTTGTAATTTCAAGGTTTTAGAATATATTTGTTGATTGATGTAATGAAGCTTTCATTGTGTTGTTTAATAAACTTCAGCCGTTACATCAAAGGAAATCAAAGTCAATGACGAATATTGAGTGAAAGTCTATTCGATAACTTTGCCCAATTTCGACCCGTGATACACATGTTTTGAAAAAAAAAAACAACCAAACATAGTTTTGTCATATATGTCAATATTGTATGTTTGAGAATTTGAAATTTGCTCACTGTCATTTGTCTTCCACACAACGAGGTGAAAGTTGTGATTTTTTGGTCAAGATCCATTTCCAAACCAGGAAAGTTTGCCGAAGCAAATTAAGTCTTTTCTGCATTTTTTTCCAAGACTGACGCGGAAGAATGTTCCCTTGGATATTACTTTGTACTAAGAATATCTGATCATTGAGTGCAGGCGAAACTGGAGTGTCCTATATTAATCTCTAGGAAGGGCGCGAAATGCTGCAGAAAATGCCGATTATAGCATAGGGCCTAACTATGGACAGCGCGATAGCATCACGCCAGAACTTTCCGACAACCATCTAGATATGAGGAAATCATGCAAAGCCTCCACATTTTGAGAGGTTTGTCCTTATGCCACCGATAACCGTCATGCCCACTGTTCCCCCTAATATTATATAATTATGAGCTGAAGGGGTCCGCTTATTCGTTCCAGTGGAAACTGTGGACAAGGAATCTACGATCTTGGACTTGCCTTCGCCCTTTGGTCCTGCGGAATGTTGACAGTCACCGGTTCATCATCAGGGAAAGAGATCACTGCTCCACCCCTCGATCCCCCCCCCCCTTGTATTCTACTGACATATTGTTGGAAACAACTTTGACGTTGACTCTCTCTTTTTTCCCCCATTTACGTCAGTAGATCCGCATTACATTATTGGTCCACGCTTACATTTCAGGTGACTATACCGTTTGCCTATATCAGCGAAGCTGTACACACTATGGGAACTTCCAAGATTGTTTGGATGGAAGAAGAGGAAGTGTTACAAAACCGTGGGATGACCTGACGATGTCTTCATGACAATGCAGACAAGTTGCCGAATGTGTTTAGGAAATTTATTTCCGCATCTAAAAGTTTGCTTTCGTTCAAATATTTGAATACGAAATTTTTACTTTCGGATCTCCCGAAGGTGCGGAAACTCCCAGAATTGCTTAGAAATGACAAAGACAGTAGAGTAGACTGAATCTTTCAAAGCCGGTGGAGAGGTTGACGATTAAACTAGGTGTTGCGAAATTTGGGTTTCTGCCTCACGTCCGCGCGGTAGTGGACGCCAAATTTGATGCAATGTACATAATATCTGCATTTGATTGGCTCTGCGCTCTCCCGAAAATGCGCATTGACAGGCCGCCCGCACCGTGAGATCAGGATGGCGTCACCTTGTCCCGAGGTTTACATAAGGTAGGCCTACATTATGAATGTGGCATTCGGGGCCAATTTCGTGAGAAGTTGGTTCCGAACTAATTGGTCAAAATCCAAACAACAGCCGAAGTCAGTATAAGATCCCACGATGACACCCGAACCACTCACGATGGCTACACAAAGAATAATATAAATCTTTTGCCCAAAGGACACACGAAGAAAGACAATGGCTACACGAAGATTTTGCTACCGCTCACAAAGTCGCTGCTGAAGGCAAAAGGAAACTCCATCGGCGATGTTTATGAATGATTCGATGTTTATAATATGATAGGAATTCTAAAATGCTCTCTCAAAAATGATAAAGCCAGCGACTATATTGATGATGATGATGATGATAATGATAATAATGATAATGATGATGATGATAATGATAATAATAATAATAATAATAACAGGGGCCTCACCAGCTGTTTTCAAGGGGGATGCGTTTTGACACTAATGTAACGAGATTTTTTTTTTTTTGACAGACATTTGGAATTTAGGAAGCTCTCAATCCCCAGACTTTTAGTGTTTTTAAGGGAAACCAAGCGGGAAAGGGCACGGGGGGGGGGGGGCTGTTAGTTGGCGAGGGAGCGAAGCGACCGAGCCCGAGCGAGCGGAGCGAGCAAGTTGAGGGGAAGGGTGTGGGAGGGGGTTGTCTCCCTCCCATGGTGAGAACTTTTTGCATTTTGATGTTGTAAATGGTGCAATTTTGATGCATGTTTTTGCTAGTTTTATCGACTTGAAACAGTCCCACTTGTTTAAGGTAGCAGTATATTTTGATGTAGATTATTATTGAACAATTTGCCTATAAAAATAGTGTCATCCAAATAAACTTCTTGTTTTAATATTTACACTGAATATCATGAACGCACCTGGTGTTATTTTGACACTGTACTGGTGTTAATTAAAAAATGACACCACATGGTGTTGATTTGATATTTGTTGGTGTTAATATCAATGGTTTAACACCCGTCCAGCTTCAATAAGAGACCACACCAGCTGGTGTTACTTTGGTGTAAATTTATTTTCACATTTTTTTCAAAAATCTAGTATTTTAATGTAAAATTCTTGATCGTCTTATTTAAATTAAAAATCAACAAGAAGTGCAGTTACTAAGAAACTCTTCAAAAAACAGTTTAAAATTTGGAAATGACACCCGTAGGTGTTAGGCCTAATTTAACACCATAAATGAGCACCGAAAATTTAACACCAGCTCGGTGTTCACTATTTAACACCGGACTTTTTGCAGTGTAGCGTTGCCGTGCAGTACCCAGTTATACACCTGGGTCGAGAGGGACATGGTGGGTCGTAGAGACGTAAGCTTACTTTACTTACTTTACTTACTTTACTTTTTCCTTCCGCTTGTACCCGAGGCGTCGCAGGGAGGCATAAGCGTCTGTTTGCTGCAAGGCGGTAAGCCTGGAGAAGGGATATATCATGGGCATTTAGGGTATCTGCCACAGAATCACTCCAGCACTGGGCGGAAATCGAACTTGGGTCCTCTCAATGGGAGTTGGTACTCTTATCCACTATGCCACAGCGCCCATGCACCACATACTGAGTACATAGGATTATAGTTATGAGGAAATTGGCTTTAAAGGGAGATGGGGGAGTGAAAGGAGACATGGGTAAGCAGGGTAAAATGAATAAAAAAATCCATTGACCCCTCAAACGGTTATGATGTTTCACCGGTCTTGATATGTATATTTCATATTCTTGTAGCATAACATAATGTATGTATATATGTATGTATGTATGTGTATGTATGTATTGTATATATTCTGTATTTATACTTTTGCACTATTTTGTTATAGGTTGTAATATCTCAGCATTTTTTTTTTCAATTCAAACTGTATTTCAATTATTTTATGCAATCCATGGTTCTCCCTTGCAAAGCAGATTTTATAATAATAGGCCTTCGGAGGAGACTGTCCTGTACAAAGAAAACAGAGTAAATACATAAATCAAAAAGATAGAATACATTCAATACACTTAGATCTGACTCGAGGAATGCCTTCCAGTGTTCTACTATACCCTAGGAGCGGGGATCCAAGATAATCCTTGGATAAAGGAAACAAAAGACCAACTATACACGTGGATCGAGGGAAAACTGCAATATTAGTACAAAACATCCGTGAAGGTTTGAGGAAAATTGGGCAATCGATTAAAAAGGTATTGATTTTAAAGTTTCGGTACCTTCATCGCTGCAAGAGACTACTACACTTCGGGATTTGTGGAAAATAATATAAATATAATAATAATTATAAAGAAACTTGAATTAAACATATTTCCACCTTTAAGCATAATGAAAGAGCACATGTCTTACCTCTTTGAAAAAGCAGGGGGAATAACATTACCATTACCCTCAACTATGTCAGAAATGAGCCAAAGGAATGTGCCGCTTTTTTACATAACATATATATTCTTACAATGAGATTTTGTATAAAAACTCCTTATATTTTCTTTATATTACTGTCTAAGGTGACGTCATGAACTGCAGGACCGAAACTTTAAGTTTTGAATCGATTGTCCTTATTTCCTCAAACTTAGTCACTGATGTGTTTCTACTACTTGAGTATTATTGCTGCTTTTACGCACCCCACCTTGATATTTTGCTTTCGTTTTTGCAAAGTGGGTCTTTTTACCTTACATGTTTTCTTCTATACCAAAACGGTGTATTTTCCTCCATGTTTATAATAAAAAAAAAACCATGGCTCATCATGGTAACACGTCCCCTATGGAAAAAAAAGCAAACGATCCTGAATTTTGAAAACATTGACAAGATTTCAAATGCAAAGAAAATTCATCAGGCATCAAACTGTTGACATCTTTCAGTTGATCACATTAACTTGCAGTGATCAACCAGAGATATCTTATGGTTACCCAATACACTGTATTCGTTATCTCTAAAAGCAACAACAACAACAACAACAAAAAAAAAGAGCTCTGATAAAAATACTTCATTTTCCATTAAAAGTTTCCGAGTTCGCTCAATTTTTTCTGTCACTTTTTTTTCCAATGCGTATTTTAACCTTGACGGGAAATGACATTGACAATCATGAAGGTTAAAGCGGAATAAATTGATGGTCGTCCTCTCAACTGGGATACTCCCACAGCTTCCGGTATTCTTGCCCATAACTCCATTTCCCAATTTCCACTCATATCAAAGGTTTCGAAGCACAAAGAGAATTTCAGGAACTTCATTCACACTACTGAAATATATTATGCTTCCCTGAGAAAGCACTTTTGAAATCACATCAGTAATTGTGCGAGCTGTGTATCAGTAAAACGTTAACACGCTATAAAAACGACTAGGAGAAGATAGTTTCATGCCGATATGTCACCACTTTTATCTTTTCATGTTTGACATGTGATTAATACATCGCAACAACCCCTAAATTAAGTGACTACCATGTTGTAGGCCTACACTTGTACTGTACACATCATTCCACGGTCCAGACCAAAACACCAAATTTTGCTCCATTTACTCTTCGAAACAATAGATTATAATAATGTGTGCAATATTATACTGTTTTGACAAGTTTACATCAGTCCGACCATGCTGTTTTCAAGTTGGAATCATAAAGAACAAACTGTGAAAAAAAAGTGAAATTAGTCAGTGTATCTGTATTCCATTAAGACTGTAAAACACTACTTGTGACGTAAAATCAGTGCAACGTGAGCATGGTTGGCGCAATTAGATTTTCACACATAAAACATACTTGTATACTCTCTAAGCAGTGCTAAGTTGTAACGAGGCCTTACTTTATCTATCTTGTGTTGAAGGCTTTTACAAGTGAAAAAAAAAAACCGCTTGCCACGTTTACTTTTAACAGCACAATGAAAATATTATGTGTCCTTTACATGTGTATTACGATGCTTTGAGATTGCAGGGCAGCCGCCTATTCCTGAGCATTGGGTTATGAACAGAACATTAAATCTTTGGTTGGTCAGTTCAATTCAGATCATCCTGAATGTGTCAGATTAGTCCTGACAAATTCCAGAGCAATGTTTCCAAAATAGTCCTTTTTTTATAGAAAAATTGGTTTAAGTAACGGACGGAAAGCTTGTACATGCGTCACATTTGTTTACAAAGTTGAGTCTTTTTTATGTTTTAGCTATTGAACCTGGGAAATATAGCGATGGGTTATTTTCTCCCATTTTAACAGAAGGCAGTGTGTGCAAAGATAATCTTACGGCCGGAGCATAACGATCTAACGACTTTCTTGCAAAGAATAAACGCAGTCAAACCATTATCTCATCTACAACTTATACAGATATTAGCTTCTCTCTTTTTTTGTACTGTCCCCAATCTTAACCACCATGATAAAACAATACAGATAATCCGCAGTCAATTTCTGTCTCCATTTAGTACCGTGCATGCAATATCATAATTTGCAACAAATAATTCATTATTTGTTGCATTTTTCATGATCGAATCATTCACAAATCATTCATTGTGATCGAATGAAATACTCTATAGCCACGTCATACTTCAGTATGCCTACCGTTTACATGTCAATAGAAGTAGTAGAAATAATTATGATATGATAATGATAATAATGATAATAATGATAATAATGATTATTATTCTTATAATAATACGGTCTTATTTATACAGGGTAGCCTCTTCTGTGCTTCCACTGCTCTACCAGAGGGATCTGCCATTATCGTTACCCTCAAGTGGCCAGATAGGGCCTACCCATTTATTTACCTGAATCGAGAGGGATATGATGGGTAAAAACATCTTGTCCAAGGACGTAAGCGCTGGGTGGGAATCGGACTCGGGTCCTCCGATTGGGAGGCGGGAGTCGTATCCACTATGCCACAAATTTCTATTCAGGTTGCTTGTTTTGGATGTTGCCTTGCCGGGCAAGCCTCGGGCGGGCAAGGTTCCTAGTCGGCAAGAAAATTGTGTGCTATGGAGGCATATACACTGAATTTGGATGGTCCGCCGTAAACATGTTTTTAAAAAAGGCAAATTCATTTAGCAAGGGCCCTGTTGCATAAAATTGAGATCAAACGTCGCAGTCAAAAAATCAAACATAAGTCACTGAATACTCAATTCTGATTGAGTGATACTTGATCTATATTTGATTTTCTGACTTATGCTTGGTTGCATCTTTTTATGCAACAAGGCCCGTATATGATTCCTTGAAGGTCATGAACCAGATGAGTTGCTGTTTCAAACCTTGACAAACCCTAAAACAATCTCGTCCTGAGACACCCTATAACTTGCAGGTCAGAGTTGACGTTTTCCCATAAACAACATAAACACTTACTTCATCATTAGGCAAATATTCATTACTATGGTAAACCGGTTTTCTGGTCACTCACGCACGCATGAGACATTTACACAACGTTATAGGGGAAAATCCAGTCAAAAAATAAGTTAGTCTGATAGAAAAAGAGTAAAATCTTACAATTTGAACGGTGAAAATTTGACTGAAATCGGATGAAAAAGAAATAAGTAATGAAATTTTGAAGTTTTGCTAATTTCTGCAAAACTGTTCTTGTACAATGGATATGAATACGCAAATGAGTGACCTGACCATGTCATAACCTCACAATTTTCCATTGATCGTGTACAAAAAATGATGAAAATTCAATGTTTCTGTCATTGAAGTTTGAAACATGATGTTATTCCTAGTTGAATAACTTCAGAATAGTGATCAGTTATTAGATATATCAGGATTTCAGCCTCAGGCATAATTGCGTTTGAATAAAAAACTGGAAATTTCAAACCTTTATGTACAAAATATATGGCAAGTTGAGAGGGGATGACATTCTCACTTTGTCATTTGCACATATTCATATTGACCGTTCAAGAACTGTTTCCTGAAAAATTAGTGAATCTTCAAAATGTCATCACTTCCTTATTTTTTACCCGATTTCGATCAAACTTTTACCGTTGAACTCGTAAAAATTCACTCTTTCTTATCAGACTAACTTATATTTGGATTTGGTTTCCCCTTTAACATACGTTTGCAAAATCATTCTTGTTTTTCTTTGCAGTTCATTACTCGCCAAGCAATACACAGCAACTTGAAGAAAAGTCGAAAGGCGAAGAAGGTGATGAAAAGACCCAACATGAGGCATCCGACCAGAAAGCACAATACATCTATCAGATTGCTCTTGATGAAATCCATGTGCACCACGGGCACTTGATATTGCTTGCCTCCATGGGATATCACGTGATCAATCCAGAACGCCGCCCTCTCGGCAGGGGTCATTGGACGATCTCGATACATGGCAGAAAGTCTCACTACCGAGCGCGCGTACGTCGAATTCGTCGTCACGTCCTTCAGGGCTTCGAAGATGCGAGTCTCACTCAACAATCCCTTGTCTATGGTGATGCCGATGCCTTGGCTCGCTACTTTGGCACCAACGTCAGGTTGGTCCGCGTGGATGGGTATGGCGACAATTGGGACAGCGTGGTACAAAGCCTCGTAGAATCCGTTGTTACCACCTGAATACAAGAACCCACGTGTCTTCTCATGACCCAAAAGATCGTTTTGAGGTAACCATGGCAAAGTCATTACATTCGGCGGAAGAGTTATTCCGGATGGAATTGAGCGGAGTTGGAAGATGACTTTTTGAGGAAGACGCGCGAACGCATCTATGAAAGCTTTGACAATATTCAGAGGCATGGAGGTGAAGTAGGTTCCCATGGTGCATACGATGACTCCATGTTCTCCGGAACTCTGCATAAAGTCTTCCAACTCGTCAGACAGTGCAACTGCTGGTTTAGTTGTCAACCCGCCAACGGAAATTACGTTGGGCGGCAATGAACAAGGGAATTCCACAGAAAAATCGGAGTTAACTAAGAAGAGATCACTTTGGTCAACAAGGTACCCTATACTTTCACCCGGGGAAATGTTGTACTTTTCGTTCAACCTATTGTATGGCTGGCGAAAATACTCCCCAATTAATCTTATGAAAATATAGTTGAGTGTATTTGCTACGCGATCCATGAAGTCCATAGTGTTTGGCAAAGCACTGAACATTCCAGGCACGAAAGCCGGTGATGGCACCGCGCCGGCACCTTCTGCGACTGTGCACGGAGTGGCGATGGCAGACACGGTGGCGTAGGGTATTCCAAGTTTTCTGGCCATCAGTACGGGGCAAACCCAGGTGATGTCGTACACGACGAAACTATAGTTTGCCATCGCTAGTCGGTCCATCAAAGCCTTGTCACCGAGAATGTCGTCACAGTCTGCCGCTCGAGCGTCGCGCATCAACTCGGCAAAAGTAAGCATCTGAACAGATGCTGGTTCGAAGGCGCGTTCGTTGTAGGCGTTAAGTTGCTTGTGCACCTCTTCCACGGGAATGGAGTGATGAAATATCTCGAAATCAAACAGGTTGGCAAACTTAGCGTCAGTAGCCCGATGTGCGTAGGCATTGCTAATGAAGAAGGTAATGTTATGCCCTTTTTCTACCAAGCGCTCAGCCATCGCAGCAGCGCAGACAAAATGACTGCCTTCTCCAAGAAAGGCGTTCATTAATATTCGTGCGGCACTGCCAAAGCCTCCGAGTGATACGACCAACAGTAGGCTAGCTATTAGCCCGGAAAATCCCGCCATCGTTTTTAGAAGAATATCGCTGAAATCAGCTGCGGTGATAATCAATGTTGAGCACGTAACGTTTCTCAAATATCACTGCACATTCAGCACAAGTAAAACGAGTCTGCCAGTCCTTTCGCTTTCGGTGCTCGCTGCTTGTCCTCGATGACAGATTCATTGTGATCCACTCACAAGAATTGAATACAAAAAACGAATAAAAACTCGCGTAACCCTTTCCTTGTGTCTACTTCTTATTCATGTTTGCCCAACCATAGGCCTAATCACTTTTGCTTTATTCGCATACCTCGCATAATTAAAGGAATTGTGTGAGGCATGGAGGCATTAGGAATAGCGGAAAGTGGGGTACAGCATAGCGGGTAAGACGGATCGACCAGCCCCTCTAACTTCTTAAGATACTTGCGTGCACGGCTAAACAGTGGTATTTGGTGGTTGCACATAATCATTTAGCAAGGAGGTTCACAAAATTTACATGAAAGGACGTTGATATACCTCAGAAAAATGTTCGACGCAATATCATGTTCCAAACATCACCTGGGGGTGTTTCATCAACGTTTGTCGGCGCTGACATCTTGAATCACCATAGTAACAGTCAGTGACCAGAGCATCTCAGCCAATCAAAGCCAAGGATTTTGCTGAATTGACCGACAGTTGTCGGCGCTGACAAGCGTTGATGAAACACCCCCCTGATGTAAGCAAAGCGCCTACACGGCATGAGGATCATACATATAGGCCTACATCATTTAGACAAATTTTGGCATACGATTAGTGTGGATTAAATGGGCACTAATGATCACATTGAACGGTAAAGGAATTAACTTTTTTTTTTTTTGGGGGGGGGGGGGAATTACATTGAGTCGTGTCGTATGTGGTACTGTCCCTATGGGGTGAGATATGGCCCTCCATTGATTGTCCTTAACAGACCAAGAGCCGTCTTTCGTACCCTATGTAGGCAGTATATACTGATCTTGTTTACAACTTGCATTGCCAAATCTGCTAAGTTGATAGATTGTGACTTTTTTAGAAATTATTTATTGACCTCTGAGGAAGTCATGCCTCTAGACTAACGATTGAAATCGACAAGAAATTTATGGGAATGATACGCTTAATTCCTGTCAAGCAAGGAGACTCGAATCGTCAAACAATTGCGTTCTTAAAGGACAAGTTCACCTTCATAAACATAAGGATTGAGAGAATGTAGCAATATTAGTAGAACACATCATTGAAAGTTTGAGGAAAATCGGACAATCCGTTCAAAAGTTATGCATTTTTGAAGTTTTTGTGCAGTAACCGCTGGATGAGAAGACTACTGCAGTGTGTGAATAACTTAGATGTCACATGCGTACAACAATATAAGGAAAATATAAAGAGAATTTCACAAAATGTCATCTTTTGAAAAAAGTACACATTCCCCCGACTTGTTATCGACAAATGTTATGGGTAATATTAATCCCCCTGCCTTTAGAAAGAGGCAAGTCAAGTGCTCTTTTATTATGCGAAAAAAGTGAAAATATGTTGAATTTTCTTTACATTTTCTTTATACTGTTGTACGCATATGACTCACAAGCTGTAGTAGTCTCCTCATCCAGCGGTTCCAACACAAAAATTTTAAAAATTCATAACTTTTGCATCGATTGTCTAATTTTCCTCAAACTTTCACTGATGTGTTCTACTAATATTGTTGCATTCTCTCAATCCTTATGTTTATGAAGGTGAACTTGTCCTTTAAAGATACGCTAAGGTTAGATGATAAACGGTTACTGTATTCTTGAAACTATAGGTCTAAGCTCAGCAAATAATGCCGTCGTTGTCAAAAGTGGGGACCCACTTCCGAATTTCATGAGCTAGCAAGTGAAAAAAAAAATCTTTCCCATTCCACTTCCGGGTTCCTTTACTTGACAAACGCCTTCGGAGGTTTCATTCTATTTTTTGTTTTTGTTTCTAGTGCCACTTCCGGGGTAAAAAAAAAAAAAAGAAGTGGGGCCAAAATGGTGACACCCTATGCATTCCCATGTGCGGAGACAAAAAAGTGGGGGGGGGGGGGGGGCGACCCGCCCCCGCCCCCGGTTTCGCCGGCCCTGTTTTCCTCTGGGCACTGCTACCAGCCTTGGATGAATGAGGCATTGGGGCTTTCTTCCCACGGAAATGCTTCTTCAATGTTACTGGTTGCTGTGTCTCAGTAGTGATTTTAGACATGCTACATGTACTACAGTATCAGGTCCCTTACTTATTGTTTTGTTTTTTGTTTGTTTGTTTTGTTTTGTTTTGTTTTGTTTTTTTTGTCTAGCCTGCGTAGCGGAAGCTATTATAGACATAGGCATCATTTTCCGTCAGGTGAAATAATTATAAATGCGTCACGTGCACGTGCATGGTCTCTTTCGTCACAAAATCGGTCATGTCGTCATGAATGACCATGCGACACTTGGCGCCCCATACTTACTTACGAGCTTATCCTCGAAGTTATGTATATGTTGAGTCAGTCTGTCAGTAGGACATTAAAACGACTTTAACTTTTGTTTTAATTCGCTATGCCATGGGGGTACCCCCCCCCCCCAAAAAAAAAAAAAAAAAAAAAAAAAAACTTTTTGTGTGATCTTTCATGATCTTAGCCTTTTTGCTAAGGCAACACTCCTATAGAATCAACAGTCTTGCCATGTTTTCCAAAAATCAACCGATTCAAATTTTATGCACCTTGTCATGATATATTACCATATTTTGGATGGTCCTATCCGTACCCTGCCTCACCTACAACAACAACAACAACAACAACAACAAAGGATTTTGTCATGTTTAACAAGAGATTTGGAAAAGATTCACACCTCAGCTAGGTCTAAAAATTCCATCTACAAGATGTGTCAGTCTTCACCAAAAAAAAAAATGCCCTTTTAGCAGCCTTATGTGAAATACACAGTATGTGATTTGCATACTGTATGTTGTTGAACCAAAGATCCTAAAGTGTAGGATCTTTGGAGGAACCCCTTAAACCGTACCATTCCGTGTGTGTTATTGAAGGGGTATTACAGCATAAAATATGCTTTTGCCTTTTCGGTTTTTACTGTTCTTTTTACGGAATCTCATGCGTGTCTGTGAGAAGAAGAGAAGCGGTTCCTCGCCCCTCGATCTTTTCGGATCCAAAAAGGCAAGCAGACGAGATCTGATGCATGGTAATGTTCGTTATTCCGAAGGTAAATTAATCCGAAAATGAAATTTGGCTCTTTATTCCGGAACACAAACATTACCTATATTTGGATGTGAATTCTTTGATCCGAAAAGTAAAGTTCGTGATTCCGAAGGTTCTATTCGTAAGTCCGATAATGAAACAAGGGCCATTAGTCTGAAGACTCTTATATTCGAAAAAGAATTAGAGAGAAGGTGTGTACTAACGCACTTTGCAATGACGCACTTTATTTCCGGATTAGCGAACCTTCGGATTAACGAACCTTATTTCATTTTAAATGTAACGAAACTTCTTAATCTTATTTCATTCTCTTTTTTTTTTTTTTGCTAACGGAATCTTCGGTAATACGAACCTTCTGAGCAACGAACCTTATTTCATTTTCGAGTCAACGAACCTTCGGAACAACAATTTCTAATCTATTCAATTTTGGGATAAACGAATCTTCTGTATCGACGAACCTTCGGAATAACGAACTGAAACCGTTCTCACAACTCACTTTCTCGGACTGGTGTCGGACCCAAGAAGTCGACAAAGATGACATGGATCACAACTCGCCTTCTTGCTTTTTCGGACCCCAAGAAGTTTGAAAAGACGCGTTCTCGTATGACACCTCTTTGAACCCGAAAATGGTTAAGGTTAGAAACTATTCCTTGACATTTCGGTGGCACTTTAAAGTTGACGACTCAGCCGCATTGTCTAATTGCAGCCCGACCAACTACACCGCGTACTTAAAGACAGACTCCCTAAGTGAGTTCACCAAAGATAAAGATCTAATACTCCTAACGATTTCCTCTCTGCAACTTCTGAGTTCAGTAACTTAGGCCCTAATCTATTTAACATGATAGTGGGTCACTTTTTTCGCGCATAGAGTTCTTCTCTTCGAATTAGCATTGGCAACCATGAAGGTCGATATGGAAATCCTGTTTTAACTTCCATTCAATCGGAAGAACACGAAAGAGGTTCTCCCATTAATTTCTGCTTCCCAGCCCCTGACTGTGATATTCATTTATTATATAAAACAATTATTCAAGGTGAGAAATTCATTCAAACATTCAGCGATCCACGTCCGACAAGCTTTGCTTTTTAGTGGATCACTATTTTCCATAATCGAATTATTTTCCGCTTGCCCACGAAGAATTTTATACAGTGTTTTTCCTAAATATTGTTCATGTTATATGTTGTTCTATAATTTGTCTCGTATATATATTACATGAATCTTTTGCAAACGTTTGAACCTTATTTCATGACATGTATACTTTGTACTATGTTTTTTGATTTTCGATGATTGGAAATAAACTATGATTGAATTGAAT
Source organism: Diadema antillarum (assembly GCF_040938485.1). NCBI lineage: Eukaryota > Metazoa > Echinodermata > Echinoidea > Diadematoida > Diadematidae > Diadema > Diadema antillarum. Next base: position 1,526,932 of record NW_027271406.1, on the reverse strand, counting down.
TGAAATTCAAGCGTATAGTTATGTACCTCATTGAAGAAATAAATGGGTGATTTTAAGTTCGGTGTTAATGCTATAGTGGTCGGTGCAGTGGTCGTGCTAGTGCTAGGCCTATCTCCCAAACAAGTGCTCCAACACCGGAAGCGATGCCGACCTAAATCATCTTTCCCAACACTAGGTGCCTGCATGACACCGCTGCGAATTCAGCGGGAATTTTACGACGAAAAAAACAAACAGTAATGGCGCATATTATTTTACAGTCAAACATTAAAAAAAAATTGTAGTCGTGACTGCTTAGTTTTCGACACATGATGAGCAAGACAGATTAAAATGCCACAAATTTAATCCCTTCTTCAAACACAACTACAATGTACACACTGTACTTCATTTTGCTTCAGGGCTCGGATTAATAGCCATGTCTATACTAGAGTGTTCGTGCACTTTAATTGGGCGACCATAAAGCATACGAAATGACAAAGAACTACAGAGTATAGTAGCATACCCTCAGTCTGAAAGCGGAACATTCAACTCTTCAGCGCAACACCTTCAAGACTCAACCTCTGAAGCATGTGTCAGTGACATCACGGAGTGTGTATACCTTGTATTTTTCCATCTAAAAATCATGCAACAAGCCTGCATGATAACAATTTTAACACTTATAATTCACACGGCTATAAGCGGCCTATATCACACGTACCATGCAGCTGTATGTAGCTCCATTGATGTACCTATACATGTCACATCTATCTTCCGATTAGTCCAGACCCACAAACCCAAACTACGACTCGCTGCATTTTCAAGGAGAATTAACTCCGGATGATTTTCACACGTTTACGTTTGAACAACAATAAATGAGTTATACTGGGCATACAGAGTTTAAGAATTTATAGTGATTTGGATAAAGAATAAGAATGTGTTCAAAATTTATAACAAATCACAACTTGAACAAGGAAGCTGATATAGCAGTTTCACCGTAAGGATGCGTTAGTAGGGGCTCAAGGAAGCAGAACAAACCGACAAAAGAAGAAAGCGTGCATAAATTCTACACGGGTGAGCCCCCAGTCACACATTCTTATAATGGTGAAGCTGCTACTGTATGTCATCATCCTAAATCGTTTTGAATTTCTCAGAGTATTGGCTTGTGTGTGTGTGTGTTTGTTTGTTCATTTCCATCTGAAAAGATGGCTGGATAGCCCATATTCAGCTATGCTAAGCTGGTCTTCCATGGGGTCCAGTTGGATGTGTTTCTCTTCTCAAGGACCACAATAAATTCCACATTAATCTATACATGGAGCTGTCGATTTGTGCGCTACATGATTTGTGATTATGAAAAATCGCCTGGATTTCCTTAACTCTGTGAAGCTGATAGATAATAAACACATGCATGCAGTTGTAAAATGATGATGTGAAGGGTTTTTCTTTACGCTCTGTATACCCATGGTGTCCAAGTTCGAGATGTGAAAATATTTCTGTGGAGGAAAATGTGAAATCAGGATACTCTTCCAGAGAATAGAGATAGATACCAGCAGTGGCGCGCAATCTAGGGGCAGCGGAACGTTTTGATTTGTTTGTTTCTTTGTGTTGTTGCTTTTGGAGGGTTTCCTTCCCCCTAAAAAACAAACAAACATACATACATGTACTTTAGAGGGACGATAGAGTCCTGGTAGAGGTGAGAATTGGACTTTTAACTTTTTGCGAGATATCAAGAAACCGTTTGTGAAATAGTACAGAGCGTACCTTTCTACGAGAAGTTCAAAGTTTGTTTGATGAAAATCGGGTTTGGAATGGCTGAGACATTTTATTAGAATTGCTCTTTTTTGGGTATCTCAGCCATTTCAAAACCAATTTTCATCAAATAAACGTTGAATTCCTTTTGGAAGTACATGCTCTTTCATATTTCAAAGGAGGTTTCTCATAATCTTACCCTAAAATGTTAGAAACCCGAGGTTATAGGTCTCAACCAAAACTATACGATCCCTTTAAGGGCAAGAGGACCCCCTCCCCCCCCCCCCCCCCATCCCTTGGCGCTTTACGAAAAGAACCTTGGGGGACCCTCGCTTGGGTTTCGTGGTGATTTTATTGGAATTTTCTTCTTATTTTTCTTCGTCCTCCTTTTTTATCTTTTTTTTTTTGAAGAGTCAAAATGTGGTGGTGTATTATGGTGGTGGTGGTGGTGGTGGGGGGGGGGGGGGGGGGAATATGCCCTTCCTCTTTGTGGCGCCCATCGATGGTACCAACCCGGACTACTAGCTCTATAGTCGCAACGATATCCCTTGCGTTGTATGTAGTATCCTCGCCCACTCACTTGTCAATATGATATTGATTTAAGTTCACTGCGAACAACACATTAACCTACCAAAGGGAAAACCAATGACGTAACTAAGAGAACAAAGTTATTGGCAGAACAGGGCTAGGTCTAAAAAGACTGCATGCTTTGGTTTATTGTGCGGTTTCAACGAGTGTAGCACAAGGTATTGATTTTACAAGGCTTCATTATCGTTTTACATCTAGGGGTAGTTATCCAACGATTTTCTTTTAGAAGACGTACGGTCAAGTCGGTCATCTTTATACTGCTAGATTTTTGCATCTGCCTTTCAGTCGACTAGCCCACCTTCTTTGTAACATGCAGCCGTCCTCAATTGAATTCCGTTGCGAATGCACTAAGATGAAAATGAATTCATATCATTTGGTGAATGTTTTTGGTTGCTGGCAATTTACCGCACGACTGGACAGTGTCAACCTGGACAACATTAAAGTAAACCTCCCTACAAACTGTTGTTGAAGTTGGCACGGATTCTAAATATGGAAATGGACGCGTTTTACACAGACAAAATTGTTAACATGGATCGTTCAAATTCCTCTGTGTAAATGATACACGTTGTATGGACGAAACAAAAATGAAGGATAGAAACGTACTTATGTTAGGTATTGGAGTGTTCATTTATCAATCATTACGCCAAATTATAATAAAATCTCTAGTAAGTCAGCTAAAAGGTACAATGACACCTGCCTGGTTCAACAGCTCACGCAGCACCAGTTCACTCCGAAGTTTTACTTGTATTCTCTCAACAGGATCTGATGGTCGTTTGATGGTATTAATTTTGTCTTTTTAAAAGCGAATACCATGATACGATGGCAACCAACCGATTATCATCACTATGCACAGCTACCACATAGGCCTACTCCTCGGTACAAGGACTCTGACAGGAAAACGAGTGACTTTAATTCCACTGCCGATATACAGTATATTATGCACATATTCGCAATTTCTCCGTAATCATATAACATGAAAATTACAGACAGGGAAAATGACGCGAATTCTTATGCATATACGACGAACATTATTAATCACTATTTTCCATCACTGATCAGGCGCCCTTTGCCCATTTATTTCGTCACGTATCTGATACATACATTTCATACGATAAAGTAAATCATTATACACATTCTTGAATTATTCTCATTCATAATATTGGTCAACTTATTCATAAAGAATTTACATTTATTTGGGCGAAGTAAATATTATAGAACAATATGTAATCAATACAGGACGAACGAAAGTCCTCATTACAGTCTGTAAAAAGTTGACTAAAAGAAGAGATACCAATAGAGATACCAAGGAGGTTTAAGAGTTGGAGTTCCAACTGGCTGTAATTATTCAAACAGTTGTCAGATTTCTATTGATGCACAAAAGAATTTCACAGGTGCGTTTGTGCTTTTGATGATCGATATTCGAAGCCGCCGTCTTGCTGAATAATCTGAAGATTGATTTTGATCGTTAACATAATATTGGCCATGTTTTGCTTATTTATTTATAAAATGAAATGAAATTTCACTTAATGATAAAGCATGTAAAACAAAAATCAATCCCGTGCAGAAATTTGTGCAAAAGTGTAAATCAGAGCTGTATCATGTGAAAATTTTTAAAACTGTACCATCCTGGAAAGCCGGTTTTATCACTTTTCCGCTTATTTCCTACAAATAAAACTGACCTGGAATAATCTTCAAATACAAGTGTATAATTCTTTATTGATAGATATATCAGATTAGTGCCCGGGTATGCCAAGTCGAGTAATTTTCATCTTTATTTCAGCATTTTTTGCGCAATTTCTATTCGCACATCCTCGTGTCTGTACCACCGATCTTGTATGAGAAGGGATATTAACGAAAAGTAATTACCATCACAAAGACATAATCTTCCTTAGAAAGTGGCTGGTGTCTTCCTATCTGCGTGGCAGATCCTGTTTGGCACATGCTTCAAATATTTTTGATCGGCGGCATCGAACATCTAGCAAAGGAAATAAGACAGTTGTGACTCCATTCTCTTGAACCTCCTTGGAGATACCAATCACGTACAGAAAGAACAATGACAATTTCAATACAGTCCAGCATGAAAGAAAGTAAGGAGTTCATATGAAATAATGATAATTGTGCAAAGTGCTTTCGAGAAACAGTGATACCGGTCTATCAAATTACAATGTGTACATGAGGTGATGAAATCGGCTCATAAATTTCCATTTGCTTTCACGGAATTCTTACTTTAAAGGACAAGTCCACCTTCATATACATGTGGATTGAGTGAATGCAGCAATATTACTAGAACACATCAGTGAAAGTTTCGGGAAAATCGGACAATCCGTTCAAATGTTATGAATTTTTAAAGTATCTGCGTAGTCACTGCTGGATGAGAAGACTACTACAGTGTATGATGTCATATGCGTTAAACCATATAAAGAATATAAAAAGAGAATTTCACAAAACTTTACTTTTTGAATAAAGTATACATTTCTTCGACTTGTTACTGACATATGTTAAGGATAATATCATTCCCCCTGCCTTCTGAAAGAGAGAAGTCAAGTGTTCTTTTGTTTTGCGAGAAAAGTGAAAATATGTTGAATTTTCTTTATTCTTTCTTTATATCGTTGTACTCATGTGACATCACAAGCTACAGTAGTCTTCTCATCCAGCCTTGAGTGAGCAGAAACTTCAAAAATTCATAACTTTTGAACGGATTGTCCGATTTTCCTCAAACTCTCAATGATGTGTTCTACTAATATTGCTGCATTCACTGAACCCACATGTCTATGAAGGTGATCTTGTCCTTTAAATATCTTTGAGTAAAACGGATTAAGAAGAAATAATAGCATTCACTATGCATTTTTTTTTCCCAAAGCTGTAAGGACAAGGAACCGACTATTTATGACTTCATGTTCTGGAGAGTTGACAAGTGACTGATACATGTACATTAATTCATCAATTTGATTTACAAACCCATGGTGAGATGATTCAAGTATTGTACAGCATCAGAGGACAATTGACGTCATCACCTCACCTCCTCTCAGTTACGTAATACTAGTAGACGTGAGCTTTGACCGACATCATTCCCTCTTGAAAATATGGCTCGTTTGTTCTTCGACCATTGTACATGTAAATGTACTAAAAGCACCTGTCTTGCTTAAAGTTAGAGAAGAATTCTGTGACAGATGAACTTACATAATATAGAGAAGTTGTTTGCGCTAATTAATTGCACCAACTACAAATGATTGTCCTTAATCTAATCGCCGAAAAAGGTACTCAGTCAGCGCAGTGTAATAAGATATTCAGTAATAACTCAAAATATCAATAGATTTTCAGCTCATTATCATTATTGCTTAAAGTCATTTACCTCACATGGATGAACCATCATATAAAGCATAACGTGCTACACGTATTAGTATGTGTATGGACTTGCAAACACGTGTATCAAATCAATGCCCGTGTTGAGTCGGTCCGTCAGAAGGACAGTAAAATCTTAATGTTTACTTCGTGATGTGAAAATGTCATCTATTATTTACACTTGGAACCCCTATTGGTATTACACACCCTCACCACTTTTGAACAATTCATCGTTGCTTACTATTGGGTGCATATTATTGCTTGTCCTTTTCTTTTAACGGGAATGAAGTAACTTCCATACACTACCGTTAGATGACAAGTTATCCTTTCATCTTAACATAATTACATGCATATTCCAATACTCGGAATTCCCTCCATGATTCTGTGGTTATATTGTCTAGCTGTCAGTGATGTTATGTGTTAGGAAGCTATGCATCGAATCAGTAGTGAATGTAAGTCAACTGGTACAATACCCATTCACTCAAAATCAGCAAAAGGACTGGTTACTGCAGTACACCTTCACTCGATGTTTATTCAAGACGTTTGTCAAGTGAGTTGTTAAATCTTAACGAATGTCGTCATGTTCAGGAGACTTACATTGTACATCATTGGCCGCGGGAGGGAGGGGGGGGGGCTGCAGCCCTCCCCTCACACTCTTTGAGGGATCCATATTGACCTTGGCCAAATTACGATACACGTTACCCCTGACATCATCCTCTTCTGGGATGGAAGCCCCTCCCCTCCCCCCCCCCCCCCCCCCCCACACACATAGTTTTTAGTTAGTCAGTTAGTTAGTTTAGTCATTAGTTTCGTTGTTACTTTGTTCCCAGGGGAACCAGATGATGATGGCACATGGAAAATTCACGTTCATTTTGCAAATCACTCCTGTTTGTCTTTATGATTTAACGTTCTCCAAGCAGTTAAAAGGAGCTTAAAGAGCAGTCGAACGGCGAAGAATGTGATGAAAAGACCCGACATGAGACATCCGACCAGAAAGCTCAATACATCTATCAGATATCTCTTGATGAAATCCATGTGCACCAAGGGCAGTTGATATTGTTTGCCTCCATGGAATATAACGTGGTCAATCCAGAACGCTGCCCTGTCAGCAGGGGTCGTTGGGCGATCTCGAAACATTGCTGAAAGTCTTCTCACCGTGTGCGCGTACGTCGAATTTGTCGTCACAGCCTTCAGCGCTTCGAAGATTCGAGTCTCGCTCAACAATCCCTTGTCGATGGTGATACCGATGCCGTGACTCGCCACTTTAGCACCAGTGTCATATTGGTCACCGTGAATGGGTATGACGACAATTGGGACAGCGTGGTACAAAGCCTCGTAGAATCCGTTGTTGCCTCCCTGATACAAGAACGCGCGTGTCTTCTCGTGTCCCAACAGATCGTTCTGAGGTAACCATGGCAACGTCATTACATTCGGCGGAAGAGTTATTCCGGATGGAATTGAGCGGAGTTGGAAGATGACTTTTTGAGGAAGACGCGCGAATGCATCTATGAAAGTTTTGACCACATCTGGAGGCACTGAGGTGAAGTAGGTTCCCATTGTACATACGATGACGCCATGTTCTCCGGAACTCTGCATAAAATCTTCCAACTCGTCAGACAGTGCAACTGCTGGCTTAGTTGTCAACCCGCCAACGGGAATTACGTTGGGCGGCAATGAACAAGGGAATTCCACAGAGAAATCGGAGTTAACTAAGAAGAGATCGCTTTGGTCGAAAAGATATTGCACGTCTTCTCCAGGTGATATGTTGTACTTCTCTTTCAGCCTATCATAAGGCTGGCGAAAATATATTCCAAATAAGCGTACAAAGACATAACTAATGGTATTCACTACGCGATCCATGAAGTTCATAGTATTTGACAATCCACTGAAAATTTCAGGCACGAAAGCCGGTGATTGCACGGCGCCGACGCCTTCGGTTATTGTGCATGGAGTGGAGACGGCAGACACGCCGACGTACGGTATGCCAAGCTTTCTGGCCATCAGTATAGGGCAAACCCAGCCGATGTCGTAGACGACCAAACTGTAGTTCGCCATCGCTAGTCGGTTCATCATGTCCTTGTCGCCGAGAATGGCGTCACAGTCTGCCGCTCGACCGTCTCGCATCACCTCGGCCAGAGTAAGCATCTGAGCAGATGCTGGCTCGAAGGCGCGTTCGTTGAAGGCGTTAAATTGCTTGTGCACTTCTTTCACAGGGATAGGATGACGAAATACTTCGAAATCAAACAGGTTGGCGTACTTTGCATCAGTAGTCCGATGTGCGTAGGCATTGCTGATGAAGAAGGTGATGTTATGCCCTTTTTCCACCAAGCGCTCAGCCATTGCAGCGGCGCACAAAAAGTGACTGCCCTCCCCGAGCAGGGCGTTCATGAGAATTCGTTCGGCGCTGCCAAAACCTCCGAGCGATACGAACAACAGTATCATCCTCAAAATTCCCGCCATAGCTTACTCAAAGAATATCGTTGAAGTCAGCTGCGATGACAAACTTATTGGTGCGTATTCCAACCTCAGTTCAGATGTTAATGAAAGTATCCAGCACTTTGAAGGAGAGTTCACAGTCGTATCCTGTCCCGAACCAGGTCAGCCCTCGCCCTTCCGCCTTCAAGTGCATGCTATACATTCCTCGGCACCAATGAAAGGCGATACTCCAATCAGAAACAGGTCTTCATCTGGTGGTAACGCCGTTCTCAGAGTAGTCTCTTTCAATGCCAAACACCGTGTGCATGCAGGTCAGTACAAAGGACAAGGTCTTTAGCGTCCGTGGCGCTAGTGCTTCTTCTGAAGCATGTCATCATATGACGTTAGCGACCCGATTGTTTGGTGAAAGAGTAATTCTCATTTCGGCTATTGTTTGACCAGCTCTGAAACTTTCTCATACGAGGTCAGGGCCGCGTAAGTAGGTCTATATAGCGACCAAACTATACAAACACATTGCTGTGGAGTAACTACCCTGAATGTTCCCGCAGCCTTTTTCAAAATTAACCAGTTCGGAGTTATAGCTCATGGGCACATAGGTACGAATGACCTTTCTTTTTTTTCTTCAGTCGGTTAAGGGCGATTCACTCGTTTTTAGAGCTGCATAAAATGCGTAAGCTTTACGTAACAATTTATGGAATTTTATCAATCTTGTTCAAACAAAGAATGAACTTGCCAGAATGATCCGTCCATTAACACTTGGGAAAGCATCCATTTCATTATTTTGCATTGAGTGTATTAACAATCTCTTTATATTGATATTGCCAAATACTACTTTTGCTGTCAGGTGGATATGCTGGCAAGCAGCATTTACAAGGATGACATGAATGATCATTACATCACAGATACTTATCCAGTGAATTCAAAAACAACATACCTGTTGGTACGAATGACATTTTCTTTTTCTACTCACGCGCAAAATGGAACTGCGAACTGGCTTATTGTGGATCATTTCCTATTATTGTCCATTCTGCTGTAGTTGTTCAATTTGTTTGAGACTTCCCTGACGTAACATCACTTGAGTCTTGAAATGTATTGAACGTGTGAAGGTTGATGGAAGAGCTTTATAGTTGCGCAGTGTGGTTCTCTAAGATAGCCTACGAGATAATAGCTTTTTAAAATATTTATCAGGTACTGTCGACGTAGACAATCTTCATTGAATTGATATAGGGCAGCCCCACGCAGGTTAATGAGAAAAGGATGGGTTTTACACAGGAATGGAGTCTTTGTAATTTGATTTGGGTTGCCATGCAAAGTTTGCAAAACCTCTATGAAATAAACCGTATCAAGTTCAAAGAGAATGTATGTAATCAGTATATAATGTGTGTGTATCTATGTGTGTGTGTGTGTATGTTTGTGTTTGTGTTGTACATGATGCACACTGCATATCCATTATTCACATGCCAGCCTAACATAGATACGTCAGAGGGGTGTGTGAGAGACACCTCCTGGTTACGTAATGAACAAGTCTATAACAAAAGAACAGGTTACGCGATCAATTCTAGCCAAGCTAAGCATTGTCATCCAATTCAGTCATTATTTGTATTTCATTGGAAGTCTTTCCTCTTCATATGGGTGTGCCACATCTTGAAGTGAGAACGCTAGTTTTGTTATGCTGTTGGTGTTGCTGTGCAAGACACTTCCTATGCGCTGTATGCAGAAGCAAAACTTGTGTTTAACGTAAAGAGGACAAAAGGGACTAACTTCAATATTTTTATCCTTAGCTACTGTAGACCGAGACGATAGTATGATTACATTGAAAAAATAAGGATATCGTGTTTCGAGATTAGCATTTTAGGAGTTAAGGTTGACGAAAGGATTGTTATCCATGGAACGAACATTATTGGTATCATCTGCAAAAATTTGTCAATATGAAGATCAATCTTCGAAAAATATTCTTGATGTTGTATCTTAACAGTCTTCGACCCCAAGACTGTCATAGGTCAGTACTACTGAACGGAATGTGAATAGATTGCTCAAGTTACAGATACGTGCAATGCGCATCATATACTGAGTATCAAATTCTTTACACTATATGCTAATATATAACCTGTCCATTTCCTTCATTAGAATTTTTGAATATTATTTTTATAATGTGCATACTTTCAAAATTGCTTCTTGGTGCGTTTGCTCCCACGTATTAACTCCTCCCTACTTCTTTACAAGAATATTTCAATTTGAATAGGTCCATTCATAATAATTTCTTAAGTTACTCTTCCGACTATCATCTCGATCCCCTTAAAATACGTTCCTGCGTGCTCAAAAAAAGTATGTTTTCTTCTGATATCTTTTGATATGGATGAAACATTACTTAATATAAGAACTATCCTATCATCAACTTTATTCAAGAAGCGATATGATTTGTACCAATACCATTCGTATAATTTGCAATGATTCTGTCAGGTCAATTCGACGTGTTATCTTAAAATCTGTATGTGTGTATGTGTGTGCGCGCGCAATGTATAACATGTATCTCTAATTTAAGAGTCCGTTGTATACAGTATAGGCCCAGCTTTATACACGTGTAAGGCAATTAGCCTTTCTGTTGGGCCCTTGGCAGTTGCATAATTCTCTCTGTTTTATCTTGTTTTCTGATGGGGTTGTATGGTTTTTCAATAATCATAACGAATGTGCATTTGTTTTGCAAACCCTTCATTCAATGTTGCTTTTTGAAAGTGTTACATAAAAATCAATACAAAAATCCAAACCGTTATGATAAATCACCTCCTGCATGAATATCGCAGCACGAAATCAATATAGTGATATTCAACAGGTGCATATCAGTCATTGGTGTATTAACGAAAAGATGTTTGTGGTATATCGTGACAAGAGAGATGTCGAATTGAACAGCGTATATTCCTATTGGAGTCATGGAGTCACACACCCCTGGAATCAAATAAAATCTTCCTTGTTACGTGTTCTAAATCCCACCAATTCCAGATAAACCAGAATTTTTGTCCCCCCTTGCCCCACCTCAACATGTCATGCTTCAGCTACATCTTAAGAAATTGAAGTAAAAGGGTGTAGGAAATACATTAACACATTGAAAAGAGGCGATCATTGATTTGAACCTGTTGCGAAAATCCCTTACGTTGTATTCTTTTTAAGCAGTTAATCCCATATATAAAGCTGCAGGACAACGAACCTTTCCATCACTTGTCTGTGTCCTTGCACGAGTGAATCATTAACCTCATCACGAGCGTATAGTTTAAAGACTCCATAGCTATCACATCTGACAACCTTGCTATTTGGTAACTATAAGTTGAGCCATTTTGTAACCAGTGTCCGTGCCACATGCACTCTGCACTCGACAAAAAGTTAACGATTTAAAGAGTCCCTCTCCGATACTATTGTATAACAGTTTTATCCTCCTAACCAAGGGTGTAGCTGTATAAATTTACAAGCAAAATATTACAATTCATTTCTTTTCGTTCCTGTTTATTCATATTGTTAATGAATGCTTTGTGATTTCATTGTACATGTATACACAAAACGCATACTATAGTATGCGCGATGACGCACAATCAAAAAAGGGGATTATTGGTGCAGGCAAAGCCACTATTTTCCTCACATAGTAACAGAATGAGACATATTAAACTACCATACTTATCAATCAATATTAGACAGGTCCAGGGTTTTTGCGATGCTGGCCCCCTTGAGAAGCGGCCAAAGTTCAGAATGTAAAGTTCGTAACATATTGACACTTGGGTTGCGCAACATTCTTATCTCGCATGTTGGAAAAAAAAATTCCTTGGATGTCTTAAACACATAAGAGAGTCACAAAGTCCTTGTTTGTACATGTATTTGCCTTCAGTAATCTCATCAGTAGCGACAGTAAACCACTTCAATAAAACGAGGACGGGATACGCTGTTTTATTATGACAAAATGTAAACGGAGCTATTGGTGGCAGACCTCGCCCTGTCTGTGCTTTACGTCATTTCAAACATTCTCCTGCGAATGGGACAGAATTGCATAAAAACATGTATCTTGCAGTCCAACGATATGTCCAAATGAACTTCACAAAATTACATATCAGCCTTTCTTCTATAAGGTGTGGGATTAGTGCAGAAATACGACGACTATCCACAAGAAAATGTATCTACATTTAACCCTGAGAAAAATTAGTGTGAGAAATAGGCCATTTTCTTTTTGACTTGTTGATGAATGCTTAAACACAGTGAAGGAGGAGAATTCTACCTCGTATTCATTATCAGCTTCTCAGATGACTGTGACACAACGGTGCATGTAGACCTATAGATATAGTCAGGCAGTAAAAAGTCGAGCAATATCTACAGTACTGGCGTAATTGCGGGGGAGGGGGCAAGGGAGAGGGGTGGGATGTGTGGGGAAGGGGAGGGGCGATGGGGGCGGTCGTCCCCACCCCCACCCAAGATTTGGAATGCGAAAAGGGGAAAATAAAGTTGCGTGTATACATGTGAAGCCGCCGCCTTCAACCTTTTCCAAAATAAGAGATTATATACATTTGGGCTGTACGAAGAAGATATATAATATATATATATATATATATATATATATATATATATATATATATATATATATTCAGATGACGAAGTAGCGTGGTAATGCATTTCAGTCCAACAGTGCTATTTATTCAGACCAAATTTTCGACGAATACATTCGTCTTCCTCAGGGTCGACAATGACAATTCTGAAAGTAAACAAGATGACTCTATTCTCTATATAATAATAGAGTCATCTTGTTTACTTTCAGAATTGTCATTGCCGACCCTGAGGAAGACGAATGTATGCGTCGAAAATTTGGTCTGAATAAATAGCACTGTTGGACTGAAATGCATTACCACGCTACTTCGTCATCTTTTTTGTACTGGTACCAACACGCGGACTACAAGTATCATATATATATATATATATATATATATATATATATATATATATATATAATTCAATATGTAGGTATACATTGGATTTATAAAAAAAAATGCATTCTGGAGGAAATATCATACAGTGAACAAATCATGTCCTTGCTTAAACCTTTTCCTTCACTTTGTCTCTCATACTATTCCTCCCTGCACGAAGATTGCCTGAAATTTAAAAAAAAAGATAATAAGGTAGTTCTATCCAGTATCCAGAGTTACTCTACGTTTCTAACCCAAATGTGGAAATCATAATTATCATGCATATAATCGAAATCGCAGTGGTTTTGTAAACCATAAGTGAGTGGTAAAGTATCTAGGTTACTTCTTACGAAATGTCAAAACTAATGACTAATTTCAGGCACGTGTCACTGCTACTGTCCAGATCGTTGGATTTTAATTCTAAATATGCCAAAGCTCCCTCGTGTTGGAGGATAACAACACCCCTCCAGCACCCTCAACACCCCCTTCGGTCCACCTCCATAAACGTATATACTATAGGACACTGCAAAGACGCAGAACGGATTAAGAGGTGACGGATACCACGATTTAGCCATTCACATTGTCCCTGAATATCAACTTTTCTTACTATCTTACTTTTTTAAAAAAATGCAAAAATGCCACCCAAAATGTGCACTAGATTGTTGAATATCGACTCTTAAAATGCAAAAGTACCCTCGGTGGTGAGAGACACCCCCTCCGACACCCTCTCCATTCGGACCACTTCCATATACTCACTACACGGCGAAGACGCACACGCTGATCAAAGAAGCCACATATACACCACAAAATTAGTCCTTCACATTGTCCCTATATACATTATACTCGTTTTATTTTCTTCCTCTTCTTGACTTAAAAAACAAGGAGAAGTAGAAATTACGCGGTGCGTAATATATGTCCCCGCCGGAAGTAGCATTTTGTAACAAAATGTGCAATATAGGTAAAAAATCAAGGTCAAAGGTCAAAGAAGTCAAAGGTCAAAATTCTGTGTAGAAGTTTTGAAGCCCTCACCTAGTGCCATCACATAAAGCAAATGGAATCGAAATTGGGTTAGAAATGGCGAAGGAGTAGCATTTTGTAGCCAATGTACAATATAGGTCAAAAATCAAGGTCAAAGGTCAAAGAAGACAAAGGTCAAAATTCTGTGTAGAAGTTTTGAAGCCCTCACCTAGTGCTATCACATAAAGCAAACGGAATCGAAATCGGGTTAGAAATGGCGAAGGAGTAGCATTTTGTAGCAAAATGCACAATATAGGTCAAAAAATCAAGGTCAAAGGTCAAAGAAGTCAAAGGTCAAAATTCTGTGTAGAAGTTTTGAAGCCCTCAACTAGTGCCATCATATAAAGCAAACGGAATCGAAATCGGGTTAAAAATGGCGAAGGAGTAGCATTTTGTAGCAAAATGTACAATATAGGTCAAAAATCAAGGTCAAAGGTCAAAGAAGTCAAAGGTCAAAATTCTGTGTAGAAGTTTTGAAGCCCTCACCTACATTGTAGTGCCATCACATAAAGCAAACGGAATCAAAATCGGGTTAGAAATGGCGAAGGAGTAGCATTTTGTAGCAAAATGTACAATATAGGTCAAAAAATCAAGGTCAAAGGTCAAAGAAGTCAAAGGTCAAAATTCTGTGTAGAAGTTTTGAAGCCCTCACCTAGTGCCATCACATAGAGCAAACGGAATCGAAATCGGGTAAGAAATGGCGAAGGAGTAGCATTTTGTAGCAAAATGTACAATACAGGTAAAAGGTCAAGGTCAAAGGTCACGACTGAAATTCTGTGTAAAAGTTTCAAAGCTCCCATGTAGTGCTATCATATAAAGCAAACAGAATCAAAATTGGCTCATAAATGACAGAGAAGTAGCAAATTGAAGATTTTGATCACACACGGACGCACACACGGACGGACACACGGACGGACGGACGGACGGACACACGGACACACACACGTACGGAGCCCGTTTCATAGTCCCCTGCTCGAACTCGTTCGGCGGGGACAAAAATCCATCAAAGTGTGCACCAGATCGCTGAAATCGAATTCTAACAATGCAAAAACTCTCCCTGTGGCTTAAAGGGACTGTACAGTTCTGGTTGAGGTGGGGATTCATGTTTTGAACATTCCTAAGTGAGAGAATGAGAAACCTCATGAAATATGAAAGAGCATGTAATTTTAAGAAGGATTCAACGCTTATTTGATGAAAATTGGTTTTCAAATGGCTGAGATATAAAAAAGTGATAATAATAAAAGGCGACAGGCCACGCTTTTTATTAGGATCTCTTTGTTTCACCTTGTTTTTGGATATTTCAGCCATTTCAAAACCGATTTTCATCAAATAAACTTTTGATACCCCTTAGAATTGCACGCTCTTTGACATCTCATAGAGTGGTTTCTGAGTATCTCGCAAAACGTTAAAAGCTAAATCCTCACCTCAACCAGAACTGTACACACCCTTTAATACCCTCGCGAGCTTCCCTTCCACCCCCGAAAAAAAAGATATATTGAACATTTCCCCCCCCCCCCCCCCCCGAAAAAAAAACCAGTACTTACGGCAACGAATGTATACTCGATTATATTCATTTTCTGGCTCTATTTTCCCGCGTGAAGGTTTAATTATTTCGCCTTCCATGCCCCCCCCCCCCAACGCCCTACATTGAATCTCGTGTTCATGCTATGTCTGCTTGATTGCTTATCTATAGCAGACGGTGTTCAGGATATTCATTTCAAGAATCAATACTAGAAATTTATTTGAATTATATTCTTGTTTTGTTACAATATCTGTATCGAAATACTGCTACCTTAATTGTTTACACCAAGATGACTGTTCCAAGTCGATAAAACACGCCAAAAACATGCACCAAATTGCACCATTAACAACATCAGCATGTAAAAAGTTGCAATTCTAGGAGGGGGAACCCCTTCACATTCCTCCCCCCCCCCCCCCCCCCCCAACATCCCGCTCGTTCGGGCTCGGTCCCTTCTCTTTACCTCGCATATTGTTACCACCCCCTCTTTAAATCCTGTCTACGCCATTGATCTACAGTTGATGTTCGATATTATGTTTGAGAAGTATACGTGATCATTCCTGTTTTCTTATTCGAAGTTGCCGTAAACTATTGATGTGATAAGTGCATTACCCATTGTGAGTATACAACACAATATTCCACTGCTATGTATTACACTCTATCTCTTTCTCTCCCTCTCTTTCTCTCACATCTTTCCCCCTCTCTCTTCCATTTGACTTTGACTTTGCAATCGGAAGTCTCGCCTTCATAAAGGGATGGTACAGCTTTGATTTAGATGGGGGCTGCAGGTTTCCAACTTGTGTGTGTGTGTGTGTGTGTGTGTGTGTGTGTGTGTGTGTGTGAAATAATGAGAAACCTCTTGTATAAAAAAAACAAAAACATGGAATTCTTACAGGAATTCAAATTTCATTTGGTGAAAATTATGGCTGAGATAATATATACCAAAAAAAAAAAATCTAAAATGTGACAGTCCACGACTTTTATTAGGATCTCTTTGTTTATACCTTATTTTGGATATCTCAGTAATTTCAAAACCGATTTTCATCAGATGAACTTTCAATTCCCCGTAGAATTGTAAGCTCTTTAACATTTCATAGAGTGGTTTCTGAATATATCGCAAAACGTTAAAAGCTGAATCCTTACCTAACCAATACTATACCATCCCTTTAACACCTTGCATGTTGAAAATTTACACGCCACAACTTGATTTGACACAATGTTTGAATTTGTATTCTAAACCCTGTACAATTTGAACCTGATGCACTAACTGCTAATAAATAATTGTGCACGAATCTACCAAATGTGAGATTGCGCTTTTGGATTTGCCAATAATGGTTGGGGATTTTGACAGTGAATATAATAAATCGGTTAAAATATTGTAAATGTATAGTGATGATAATAATCATACGCACTTGTCCTTGGTCCTGCTCTGTCGAAAGGAAATCAACGATCAAAGTGCTCTTTTTTTGGGGGGGGGGCAGTGCTCATAATCATAATTGAATACTGTGCTGCTCATGACATGCAGCAAGCCTCTGTTTGCATGGCAATCTTTTGTTTTGGTCTCTTGCTCAATGAAACGTTCGTTATTAACTGTAGATTTGGTGAGACTTTTGCTCGTGACACGTTTATTATTAGATTGGTTGAGCCTTTTACTCGTGACTTGTATAATATTCGAAGAGGCTCGAGATAAGGCTAACCAAGTAAACTTGAGTTGTCCTTTCAATTCCGTTCGTGCTGCGTTTCGCCGACCCCTGACCTTCAGGAGAAATGGTTGTTTAGCCTGCTCCATTTCCAAAGTTGACAATGTGGCCCAAGGATCGGGGGTTAATCGGTTACCAAAAGACCCTACAATGGTACAGGAGATACGCACTTTCTTAAGCCAGTGTGTAGAATAACATCATTATAATAATTATAGAAGAACGTGCCAACAGCTCTTTCCATGAATCTCGACACGCAGTGAGAAAAGAAAGAAGGAGAAAAAAATACGACGTTGACACTTAGGAACTGAGGAAATGCAAAACGAAAGAGCCGAGGAGAAAAAAAAAGCGAACGGGTATGAATCATAGCAATACCATATAGAGTAAAATAAAATGGTTGATAAGAGCAGCAGAATGGTGCGCAACTAATCAATGCAAAAACAAACAAACAAACAAACAAACAATCAAACAAACAAACAAACAAACAAACAAACCCCACCTTTAAAACAAAAGAAACACACAAGCGAAAGAAATGGAGGTAAGCTGTGTGCGACACAGCTACAAGTACGTGTGTGATTTAATAATTGCAAATAGGTAGAATGCATGTGAATGCATGCATCACAACATGTAACCCTTATATTGTTTAATCCTCCGTTTGCCAAGCTGCCGCACAGAAACATTTTTGCAGTATTCATACTACAGTGCACTCCCGCAATAACGAAGTCCTCGGAACTGGCAGTCTTCTTCCGTTATACCGAAATTCCGTTATAACCGAAGAGCAAAGTATAAAGATAACTAGATGATAATTTGGGGTCTGAATTTCTCTTCGTTGTAATGAGAATTTCGTTAAAACCCTGTTCGTTATGTAAATGGTTTTAAATTCACTGTGCTGTGCTACACATAGTGAGGACTCGAAGACGAAACGCGAAAAACGAGGGCTACAACACAGGATTACTTGCGAATTCAAATATCGATTGTGGAATCACTACAGTGTCAACCACATAAAATTATTCTTAACGACATGATCACCTTTTATTCATGATTTTGGTAACATTGCACATTATCTCTCCCCTTTGTGTCCGCTAAAAAGAATGATAATAAATTATCCCCCTCCACCCCCCCCCCCCCAAAAAAAAAAAAATATATATATATATATATAGCACAATGCAATGATGGGAAGAACGTACAGAGGAAATATTTAAAACTATCATAGAACATGAATAAAACAGAGCAGTTATTATCCGTAACAATCATACATGTTATATTGCGAAGAATGATTGTGCGTCGGAACGGGGATTAGGTATTGCGAGGGCTTCCATCGAGCAAGAATCAGAATATCTAATATTGCATATTGTGAGATATATCGTGACCAAGGTCAGGGGTTGGGGAAAAAAAACACCGTCGGGTATTTTGTTCTCCATTTTTTTTTCGAAGTATGCGGCCAGAACAGGTGAACTTGAGAGCAGTGTGGGTGTCGTGCGTCAGACAACGGATATATTCCTGAGCCAAAGGCTCTGGGATATTCAATATAGTAACACGCCATCTTGCGGCTGATTTATTACAGATCCCATTACAGGCATAACCGTTTGTCAGACAGTGAACATGATGACTTAACTCCATTCTCGTTTTGTCTCCATGATTGTGTAAGTTCTTGATCTCACGGACTTTTTCTTTTATCCCCCATCTTAGACACAAGAACGATACATCGAGGTGCAATGCGCCACATATAATGTGGATGAAGTCATGAACAGATAAGGAACATCTAACGAACACATTGTTGCATAATGCGTATGCTAGTTTAGAAAAATATACAGACAAGAATCTAATAATAATGTGGCAGCGTAACTTTCACACAAACGCAGGAGTGCCGATCGACAGTATGCCCATATTCTTCGTATTTTTGTGATCCAGCCAATCAGCACACAGTAAGTATGTGTACCAGTGAGTTAATTCTTAGACGTTGCCTTTGTAAGCAACATGAAATTATGGAGTAAAATGTACCTCCATGCCGTATTGCCCTTCCCAGATAGAACAGACGTTGACATGTATCATACAACTGCATAACGTTCATAACCTTAGTGACAAGTCAAATCTCATCCAACAGCGACGGGGAGAAAATAACTCAAACAGACGTACCTCTGACTTTATAATAGATCGAGACAAGATGTCGATTGATCTATTGTCTTTGACTTAATCCTGGTACATGTAATAAGAGGTTATTCTTAGGACGGTTGATTGAGAAACGTGCGTTCCTTTTTGAGCCCTTCACAGTTAATGCAGCACAATTAAATCGGGTATCAACGTATTCCTAGAAATTAGGCTAGAAATTCAATAAATTTGAGACATGTTTTAGCTGCTAAAGAGTGCAACGTTGTTGGCTCGGGTGCACTTCAACGCCTTGATAGCCAGTACTGCCCTGCGGTTACTTCCAATGTCCATCGGGACATGAAATTCTCCACTCGGAGACTGCGTCGCAATCATCGTCGGTGCCGCCGGTAGCGATCGCGGTCGTACCTCTACCAGCGCATTCCCGTCGGCGAAGCAACTCCGTCGGTGCTGTCGCACGACCTGCAGGTCGTCTAGAATCTCCCGCGTTATTTTGACGATATCCTCCGTAGTCGCGTTTTGGGTTGTCATGGGAACTATTGGTGGTTGCTGCAGCATAGCAACAGGAGTGCTGGTGTTGCACAGAGTAATGATTTGCGGTGTCCCAGCAGGATAGACCGTGCCTGAGGATTGTTCGTACACATGGACGACTGGAGATTCGTCACAACGAACCAATGTCAACCCTGAACAAAATTTCTGGTTCGGGATTTGAGTGGCATTCGGCTCTTCAGGTAGGTTTGATGAAAGACAAATGGTTGAGTCATGTCGGTCGAGACAGACCTCATTATACAGACAGGTTGATGAGCTGACTGGCTCTGACAATGACCTCGGTTGACTACAGATTAGTCCAGAAATGTTCCTGTTTGCATCAGATGTCATACACTGAAGTGGCTCTGGTATACTAGATGACAACCTTGTCATGATCGCATCCATTGCTTCTTGTTTCTTCTCAGTCATTATATCTTTTGGAGGTCCTTTAACTTTTGGTTCCATGTCTACTTTCTTGAGAGGAGAAACGTTCAAATCTTGCTTTTTTAAACGAGAGTCGGGATTTGAATTGCCATGATTGATTACGTGCTTATGAATCATTTTTATTCCTGCATGATCTGAGAAAGTCGAGACTTCATTTAAAGTAAGGTTGATAGTTCTGGAGCACTGCTCGTTTCCAGAAGAACTGGTGGCTTCGATATTGCTGTTGTTACAGTTTGATGCAGTAAAGTTAGTGTCGGTTGACGAGATACTGGCGCCAGAATCATCAGATGTGGAAGGGACGCGAGTATTATCATCGATAAAATATCGTCCCGGTTCCGTGCTGCCTTTGCCAACTGTCGGACCGCTCCGACAACCGCGAATGGTTGACGAGTTCAATGGCGCCCTCTGCGGTGATGCGCTATGTGACTTCACTTTTCCAAGCGGTTGGCAAATTTGCCTGGAAGTTGACGCTGTAAACGAACCCAAAAGACAAGTAACAACAATTAGTCCAGTCAAAATAGGGTTTCACCCACCACTAATTGCAACAGTATGAATTCCACTGCAGTGCAACTTGTTATGGGCTCCTAAACACCATACTAAAAGTCCCAAGAAATCCAATGGGGTAAAGTGGCTAAATTTGCATAATATGCAAATTAGCTCCATAATGATAAAAATACAGTGTTTCCATGAAAACTATGCTTCTAGGTTTCAGATTGGAAAACCGAAAGTATTTTAACATATGTTTACAATGTCAGCTAGTGCGATGCAAACATTTCCATGGACATGATCTGGGCCTCATTTGCATAATATGCAAATTAGCTCCCATAATGATAAAAATACAGTGTTTCCATGAGAACTATGCTTCTAGGTTTCAGATTGAAACACCGAAAGTGTTGAAACTTATGTTTTCAATGTCAGTTAGTGCGATGCAAACATGTCTATGTACATATTCTGGGCCTCATTTGCATAATATGCAAATTAGCTCCAATAATGATAAAAATACAGTGTTTCCATGAAAACTATGCTTCTAGGTTTCAGATTGGAACACCCAAAGTGTTGAAACATATGTTTGCAATGTAAGTTAGTGCGATGCAAACATTTCCATGTACATATTCTGGGCCTTATTTGCATAATATGCAAATTAGCTCCAATAATGATTAAAATACAGTGTTTCCATGAAAACTATGCCTCTAGGTTTCAGATTGGAACACCAAAAGTGTTGAAACATATGTTTGCAATGTCACTTAGTGCGATGCAAACAATTCCATGTACATAATCTGGGCCCCATTTGCATGATATGCAAAGGGTACCGAGCCAACGGAATATTCAAATGCACCAAAGTGCCCGATATGAGCATATCAAGAGTGTTCAAATGTGACATTTCAGTTTCTCTTCACCAAAACAAACTTTTCAGCATTAGAAACCTAGCATGAATAATTTTAAGCGAATAATAGTTTGTTATCAGAAAGATAATGATAGCTTATCCATTAATTACGTAGAATCAAATAATATAAACAACTGTCAACATCTATAACTTGTCCAATTTTGTAATTAATGAACTCTATTTGGAGAGGTGCTTATTCGAATCTGGATGATTCAGCTCTTGCACCCTTGAGGGTTTTGAGATATTGAAGATAGCACAGTCAAAGGAAACTCTGTGGGTAGTGACCAAAGTTACCCCTATCGATCATATCCCCACGGCCATTTGCAAAACATGCATCAACCAACGCGATTTCCGTTGTTCTAAGCGTACAAGATTTTTTTTTTTTTAAGTCGTTTGGCCGTCTAGCAAAGACTATTTCTATGAAAGTATATCTTTAAAAAGTGGTGCACATGAGTCAAAGCGACTCGGAGGGAGGTATCCGAATTTATCCCTATACCCTCACAGCCCGGTACAAAACACAGTATATACACGTGAATACACCCTCTATAACCCTCTATAACGTCCTTTTCGTTTCATTTCCATTAAATTTCAGTGGAAGTTATAGAAGAATTATTGTTCTACAATATCTATAAGATGAAAAGGTGAAATCCTAAAGGCAATGAAAAACATGCAGTATATACAACAGCGAAAAAAATGTTCCATGGGTACATGCCTCTGAAAAGTTCTTCCGCCTGTCTAGCACATACTCTTTTATTTTCGTAAAATGCAATTCAGGTAATACAGGAGACGTTGCTTTACAATATCTATATTGTCAAAAAGTTGGACATTCAAACGCAAGCCCTTGGGAAGTGCCCAAATCACCCATACCTTGACCTTCGTGGTCCCAAAACAGGTTAACAAAACATGCATTATATGCCAAAGCAAATTCAGTTGTACATGCACGTAGAAAGTCGTTTTGCCGGGTTGTAAATTAAAACACTTTACTTTTCATGATTTTTAAATGGTAGAGACACTGCTTTACAATATTCATATAGTCAAAGGGGTGCACACTCAAAGGCCACCGAGTGGGATGTGTTCAAATCATCCAACCCCCAGGGCAATATAGGAAACATGCACTATCATTTAGCACGAATATGTTCCAATTTTCCAACGGTTGTACAGCAAGTGCCCTATTGTTTTCAAGAAATGCAATATAATTAAAAGAAGAAAAAATTGCTCTACCTTAACTTTATTGTCAAAAGGGTGAACATTTCAAAGCAATCCCTTGGGAAGTGTCCAAAATTACACCTCCTCTCAAGCCCCGTAATTACAACACACGGATACTATGAACGCAAATACTGACGTTCTTTGGTACATGGTTTTAGAAGTAGTTCCGGCAATACAGCTACACACTTTTATATCGATGAATGTCGTGCAAATGATAGAAGAAGCATTGCTTCACAATATCTATTCAGTGAGAGGATGCACATTAAATTCCAATCCTGTGGGATGTGCCCCAAAGTACCCCACCCTCACGGCAATATAGAAAACATTGAATATCATTAACGCGAATATACTATATGTTCCAAACGTACATGTTTCAAACTTCGATCATGCCATGCAGCATGGGCACTTTTGTTTTCAAAAATACATTGTAGTTAATAGAGGAGACATCCCTTAACGATATCCATATTCTCTAAAGGGTGAACATTAAAGGACAATCCCTTGGGAATGGTCCAAAATTACACCTACGCTCACGCACCCTTAAGACAAAACACAGATATTAGCAACGCAAACACCGTTGTTCTAGCGTGGATGGTTTTAAAAGTAGTCCCGGCAATACAGCGAATACACTATTTATCAATGAAAAGTTATGGAAATGATAGAAGAGGCTTAACCTTACCAGATCTATACAGTGAAGAGGATGCACATTAAATGGTAACCCTGTGGGATGTGCCAAAAATATTCAACCCTCACGGCAACTTAGAAAACATATAATATCATACAACGCGAATATGTATATGTTCCAAACGTACATGTTTTCAAAATTCCATCGTGCTGAATAGCAAAGGCACCTTTGTTTCCAAGAAATGCAACTAATTAATAGAGGAGACATTGCTCTACAATAACTATATTGTCAAAAGGGTGAACATTCAAAAGTAATCCCTTGGGAAGTGTCCAAATTCACATCTACGCTCACGCCCCCTTATTACAAAACACAGATATTAGCAACGCAAATACCGTTGTTCTAGCATGAATGGTTGTAAAAGTAGTTCCGGCAATACATCAAATACAATTTTCATCGATGACAAGTTATGAAAATGATAGAAGAAACTTAACTTTACAAGATCTATACACTTAAGAGGGTGCGCATCAAACGGCAACCCTGTGGGATGTGCCAAAAATACTCCACCCTCACGGCAATAATAGAAAACATATAATATCATATAACGCGAATATATATATTTTCCAAACGTACATGTTTTCGAAATTCCATCGTGCCGTATAGCAAAGGCACTTTTGTTTCCCCAAAAAATGCAACTAATTAGTAGAGGAAACATTGCTCTACAATAACTACATTGTCAAAAAGGTGGACATCCAAAGGTAATCCCTGGGGAGGTGTCTGAATTTACACCTACGCTCACGCCCTTTATGACAAGATACGGATATTAGCAACGCAAATGCAGTTGTTCTAGTGTGAATGGTTTTAAATGTAGGTCCAGCAATACAGCAAATACACTCTTATATCAATGAAAAGTCATGAATATGATAGAAGAAGATTTGCTTTACAAGATCTACACAATAAAAAGGGTGCTTATTGAAGGGCGACCCTGTGGCGTGTGCCCCCGAAATGCCCTTTATCCTCTTGGCAATATAGAAAACATATAATATCATATAACGCGAATATATATGTTCCAAAAGTACATACTGTCAAAATTCGATCGTGCCTTACAGCAAGGGTATTTTTGTTTTCAAGAAATGCAATGTAATCAATACAGGAGACATTGCTTTACAATACTTACATAGTTAAAAGTGATGCACATTTAAAGCGGCCCCTTGGGAGGCGCCCAAAGTTACCCCCTCAACCCCGCGTCCCCATATGCAAAACGTGCATTGTGCCAACGTGAGTACTGTTGTTATGAATGTACTCTTACAGTTACCGCTAATTTGCATTTTATGTAAATTATTTTTGTACGACCAATTCGAAAAGGCATCTATCGTGTTCATTGACCTACAAAATATAAGTTTATACATTTAAATCTTTAAAATTGGATAACGGGAAGCTGAGATCTGTCAATTTCCTCTCATTTCAGGTGTAATTTGCATATTATGCAAATTTTACTAAATTGCCCCGCTGGATTTTTTGGGACTTTTAGTATGGTGTTCAGGAGGCCTCAGCGACTTGCTCTGCAGTAAAATTCCTACTGTTGCAATTAGTGGTGGGTTACCCCCTAAAAATCGCTAGATTGACTGGACTAAATCATTATTCACTTTATACTGTTATATTTTGTTCTAAGCTATCAAAAACTGCAGTTTGGTATCATACGATGTAATTCTGCATATACAAATCATATTATTCACCATTTGCCGATATCATATTGCATCACAAAAAAAGAAGAAAAATGTATCGCTTTTTTTATTTGCTGTTGGTTATTTTTTTTGAAACAATATCCGCTGCATGGTTTAAATTTGAAGGGGGACATAATGTACATACCTTTACAGGAAAAGCTATCCGGTGTGATGCCCTGCTCAGCGTAACGGCGCTTGAGGGCGCGAAGCACGTTTGGTTGCCCGATAGCAAGTATCAGCCTCGCGGCTTCTCTCGATCGCTCTAAGGACGATTCGTTGAAGACATCGAGTAACGACCGATAGCAGAGCATTGCCTCTTCAGGGTTCGTTGTGTTTTTGGCGAGCAGTGTGCAGAGTCTCGATATATCGGCCTAACAAATCAGAAATGTAATGAAAAAAACTGGTTCGGTTGGTTTTGTGAATTTGTTTTCATTTTTGTCTCTCTGTTCCTTCTACGAAGTGGAAGAAACAATGCGAGTGACAAAAATACATACAGACACATTAGAAATGAAATGCAATAAATGAATGAATACATAAACAATAATCAATTAGATAAGGAGATAAATAAATAGACAAATAAATAGATATCATTTAAAAACCTTGCTTTCATATTCGAGGGCGGGGAATAGGGCCTGCTCAGTATAGTATGTGATGTAGGCTTGAGAGGATTACAGACAATTTGAATTATCGAAACGAATGTAAAAGTTTGTGTAATACACAAAGGGCTGTCCAGTGATGGTCAATAGTGGTGGAAAGGGGTTATTCGAAAGCAGCGCCAATTGCTTAGCAAAGCACGTGATGTTTGTTATTCTGATGGTTCGGTATTCCGAAAGTGAATTAATTCGTATGGTTCGGTATTTCGAAGGTTGGTCATTCCGAAACCCGGGTCCGAAACACACAAATTCCCTGTAACTATACACTGGATGTCCTATAATACGAAAATTAAATTAGGTTTCTTTATCAGAAAATGCAAATGAGGTTGGTTACTCCAAAGATTGGATTACGAAGGTTCATTGATCCGATAATGAAATAAGGTTCTTATTATGAAAATTAATAGAATTGGCGTACTGACTTACGGAACTACGCACCTTATAGCTAACTTTCTTTTCAGATTAACAAACCTTCGGAATATCGATCCTCTTTTTTTTTCTGATTAACAAAAAACTTCGGAATAACAAACCTCATTTCTTATTCATAGTATTCCACCATATAACTATACTCAATCATCATAAAGCATTATACATGTAATTAGAATTGATATCATAATCTATGAGTGAATCATAATTAATTTTGATTAACCCAAAGTTCCCTCTCTCTCTCTCTCCCTCCCTCTCTTTCACACTCGCACTCACTTCCAATTATTATGGGGATAAAGTCAGGGGCCACGGAAACGGGGGGGGGGGTAGGGCTCTAAAAACACAAACAACCGCTATCCCATATTTTTGATTGTCAAAAAAACAGCCCCCACCCCCACCCCCACCCCCCAGCCCCACCCCCATTTTGGGGCTTGTCAAAAAGAAAAAGGAAGGAAAAGAGAGACGGGAGAACAACATAATCATTGAGCTTGCCCCCCCCCCCCTCCTCCGCCACACACACACACACACACACACACACATACACACTGAAAAACGTTCCGCGACCCCTGAAAGTGAGACTCACGTACAAACCTAGTAGGAGTGACGTCAGGGATCACTCCAAAATCTTCGAGTGATCCCTGACGTCACTCCAAAATGAGTGAAAATGAGCATTTCCACTCAAAATTCACTCCAATTTCACTCGAAATTCACTCTTTTTTGTATTCACTCTTTTTAGAGTGAAAATTTTCACTCGATTTTTTTTAGAGAGTAAAGCTGCCGAAACTGATTATTAACAGTGGTGAGCCACTGGAGTATGTTGGTTCAATGTTTTAAACGCCCACATACAGTAGGATCATGGGGCTATAGCTCGATGGTAGGATCTAAATTTGTCTTGTCATAGATGCCCTATGTACAGCTCTAAATTTGCGCTCTTATTTGATGTTTACTGAATAGCACGCTGACGTTGTCACACCTCCTATACTATATCATTTTTATTTGAAACATTTAGTTACCAAGTTAACCTCCGACATTTTTACACATCAGAAACACATAAAACAATACCCATCAGGCTGTAGTTGGATTACTAATAATTTACATAAACTGATAAAAGATTTAACTTATATATACAAAAAGTGTATTGCAAGGCTCTCTGAGAGGTTAGCTTTTTTAGATGAATAATTGAGTCATTTCATCTCGATTTCGATTTTCTTAAGGTAAAATCATCTCTGCTCTCGATCACTATACAGATATTGGGGTGTCGACAACGCTCTTGAAAAGCACTATTTTATACTCAATGATTAGCGCCTTTAATAATAGTCTGCAGAGACGTCGAAATCTGATGCAATAAATCCCCAAAATTATACTCACCATGACGTGCTGATATAGCTTCTCGTGCCTGAAAAGGTCGTTCTTTGAGTTCTGTGCACGTGTATCAAGACCGGAATACCAGCACGAGTTTTTCATATTTGAAAGAACTCCCGTTTCTCTTCTTTCTGCGGCCACACAATACCCTCAGAAGTCAGTGGCGCCAAATGAAGTTTCTCCTAACTTGCCAGCACACGTCATTACAAGCAGGCAAGCGCGCATTTCAAATAACCCGCGCTTTTTCTATCAACCCTGGCGCATAGTGCTGCGCATGCACTTTAGGACGCAATGCGCAAACCATGACACACCCTTTTTACTTTTGATATAATCAAAATTTTGTATATCAGTGGAGAGGAATATATTTCCATTCTTCTTCTTCTTCTAGAGTTCTGATTAAGTCTGCCTCCTTCATCAATAGGCTGAAGATTCTTGCAGACTGCGCTATTTACATTGTGGCCGACGGAGCCGTGGGGGCCGTGGGGGCTCGGGCCCCTACACTTTTTGTGCATCATACAAATAAAAGGAATACATGAGGTGTCATCACTTTGGGCCCCCACACTTTTTTTTTACCCGGAAGTACGTAAAATGGCACTAAATAGAAATAGATAGAGATCTTGAAGTGTGAGCGCGGTAAGGTTATGTTTTTCCACTTAAGACCTTTTCAGCTGAAGAAACCGGAAGTGGAAGGGGAGAGATGAGCTGACGACCTTTTTTTTTCTTTCTTTTTGCTTGTCAGCTGAAAAAAACCCCGGAAGTGTAAGGGGAGAGATGAGCTGAGGACCCCCCCCCCCTTTTTTTTTTCTTTTTTGCTTGTCAGCTGAAGAAACCCAGAAGTGGAAGCTTGTTATCTCATGAAACCCGGAAGTGGGACCCCACACTTTTGAAAACGCTCCGCCGGCCCTGATACAGTTTATTTACAGATATTTACAAGCGCATAAAAATTTTGAAGAAAAACAACTAGGCCTAGCCACTGCGTTCAATCGTTAGTCCGTTTTAGAATGATTCCACAGATGGCGCTGAAACAATTTCTGACGACAGGGAATTTCAATTCCTTATACAGTTCTTGGAAAGAATTACCTCTGGTTGTGCCTCATTTTACATAATGATTACACTTTGATGGAGGATAAAGTTATTTTTTTATTTTGTTGCAAATTTTCTTAGTTTGGAACTATAAAATTCGTTGGAAGTGAGGGAACTGTGGTTGGAAGCTTCTCACGCAAGGCAGATTTAGCATTTTCAACGATTGAATTTCAACAATTTTGGTGCCCCTGTGATGGCTAAACTGACATTTGAACAATGCTCGATCAAAATTGATAAGCAAGAAAATTTTTCGCATCTCGGATATAATATACGCTTTTAGGGACAAAAATGACCCCCCCCCCCCCCCCCCATTTAGGCCCCTTTTTTCAGGAGGGGGAAAGGGCACTTGCTCCCTCCTGGAATCGACGCCCCATGCATACGTGGCAGGGCGGATCCAAGAATTCTGTAAAGGGGGGGGGGGGCGCAACTAATCGTTCTGGTGCCATTTCTGGAGTTCATTTCATTTTTTTCTTTTTATTTCTTTTGTTTTAACGATAAATAAAGGGGGGCGTGCGCCTCTTGCGCCCCCTTCTGGATCCGTCACTGCGTGGGAGCTTTTGCAGTTTTAAAATTCATATGAAAATCACTCTCAAAAGCATTTTTTTTTTTTGATGAATTTGGGAATGTTCTTTCCCCTCGCCATGCCTTTTTTAAAATTCATGTTTCATATTCCACATTTCGTACAAGTTTTATATTCCATTTGATTTGAAGCAGAAACGATTTTCACACAATGGTCTGTCTGAACCAATAATGCACATAATGTATAAGGACATAGTATTATAATTAACGTGTAATATGAGGAACCCACTAAAAAGCAAAGCTTGTAGGATGTGGGCTCCAAAATATAACATAGGGTTTTAAAATTGTATATCAAAGTCAGAAGTGACGTAACATGCAGAATTCAAGATATCGAGAATATTAATGTTTACGGGATGTACAAAGTATAGTATGTTTATGTTTAACTTATGGTATAAATGCTAAGAAAAATAGCAAGTGGATGAAACTGATGAGGTCATCCTAGCGAGGCATCATTTGAGTATATTATATGCAAAAAAAAAATTCAAGCGATTACGGCAAAATAATTAAACATAGGATTTTAGAAAATTGAAAGCTTGAGTGCAACCGATCCGAATCTAACTCATTCCAGAAAGAAGGGCCGGTAGACGTAATTGTCTTAAGGGCTAAAACTGTACGAACAGGGAAAAAATAATAGGATTCACTGTGTCTTGTAGGGTAAGTATGAATATCACTGTTTTTCACAAACATTGATTAAAATATACTAGGAAGGTCACCAATATTCAACTTATTCAATTATTATTTTTATTTTTTTGCATATCCATCAAGTGCTCTGAAAAGAAAAATAGAAGAAAAATTAGTTAAACCTATGGAATGTTTTTATAGATATTCGTTTCATGGCCGCAAAGTGATGTTGAGGGTATCATGAATCAACACAAATCAACATACACATTGTATTTCACGGCACCCTAACTAAGTCTATGGGAAAGAATCGAGTGGTGTCCTATATCACCCAAATTGTGTACCAAATTGTAGATTTAAGTATGATGATGCAAAATCTATACCTCACATGGCCTCTGAGGGGGAAACCCCTTCCATTGTTAGAGGGTGTACCTATGGTAAGGGGTTTCCCCCTCCGAGGCCATGTGAGGTAGATTTTGCATTATCACACTTAAATTTACGATTTGGTACACTATTTGAATATATTTCCCTTTTCTATCCTTTTTTGAAAATAATTTACGGATTTTGTATGATAACTAATATGTATTTCCGCTTGATGTTTTGTCGATATCACAATCTTTATTTGTAGTTCTCATGCTTCGGTGCATTGAAATTTTTCACCCATTTCAACATTTTACTTCCTTGCCCGCTCGTCTCCATCTTGCCATATCCCATTTGTTATTCTCTATACAAGTACACTACATACTGTATATCTTTACCTGTTGTGCAATACCCTCACCTATCCCATTTTCTGATGCCCCGGTCTGATGTGTATTATGTCTTCTTCTTTTTTTACATATTTCACGCATGCTTATCCTATCAATGTCATTTCATTTTTTTTAATGATTCTAATGTAAAGCAACCGTATCAGCCTTCGAGCTGCTGGATTGCTATTTATTTTTTTTTTATACTTGCACAATAAACCATATTGAATTGAATTGAATTGGAATTTTGGTGATATATTAGGACAGTTTTCTATCAAAATGTCAACTTTTCCATATTTTTGGAAATTTGGGGAGGGCAACTGCTCTGCTCCTCCCCCCCCCCCCCTCCGCATATTATGTGGGTATTATAAGCACTATTCTTTTTTTTTTTTTTTGGTCTCAAGAAGACAGTTTTATATAAAGGCATGATGATAAGTTTTCTTCCGCTTAAAGTATTTGTAATCACGTATTTAATCTATAGATAGTGGAAGACTTTAGGATCATGTGTGCATATAATACAATAATAAATGCTTCAGAGAAGAAACATGCGGTTGGAAGCTTTCTGGGAAACTTGATGAATTTCACTTTTGTTTTTGTATTTCCAGGTTTCTGATGGTGTGATGATTGCGTGGTTTCTGGCATTGTTGCTGCTGTTACGCGTCTTTTGTTTGTTGTCTGTATGTTTGTTTGTATGTCTATGTGTCTGTTTGTATTGTATCCGGCATTGGTGATAGCGCCACTGCTTCTGTGTTACAGGCCTACTAGACCATGAAAAAAAAATCGACTTTAAACCTTCTTGAAAAAAAAAAAACAAGTCAAAGGATTGCATGTAATCATGCTGTGACTCCGTGCCACAAGGTAATAGGCCTGCAGTGTACAAGTGCTTATAACTACGAAATGTATATCTGTAGCAGTATTTTTTTTCATGGCCCAAACTACAATAGAAATGATAAAACAATTTAGTTCTTTCAGGTGCAATTTGACATATTTAAGCCCTATGTTTTGTTGAAAACTGTGATTTTATGCAATTATTTCTTCACAAATTAAAGCACAATGCCTAATAAACATTCTATATAGGTCACACCTGCCCACGGAAAGGTATATAGGACAAAGAAAACATACGATGCACCATAACACAACTGACAAAAGCACAAAAAGATAGGCGTATATAGGCCTGACAAACAAACATGATACCATGTTTGATAAGCTTTCTAGGACACAAATATGAAATACAAGTATTTTGTAACCTATATAACACCAAAAAGTATTAATTCTGATATCTCAATCAATAATTTACTCTTGTAGGCCCTAAAATTACCAAATTTGCGACCAATAAATTTATTTTTAGTTATTATTGAACTATTTGTAATTCTTTTATCAATATCATTATCATTATTGCTATCATTATTATAATAATTGTTGTGTACAGGGCCTATAGGCCTATATTTTGATATGTTTGATTACGGTAGGCCTTACTTGCATTTACTGGTTGACTCTCACTTTAAGTTTGCCTCCTCTAATTGGTACACCTTTTTAGGGCTTTTTAGGGCTCGGTACCCCCCCCCCCCCCCCCTTCCCCTTGCTATAGCTGTTGCTATTTCACTCTTTTCCTATCTTTATCCCTCTGTTGTTCCTTATCTTGTTTGATGTTGCCTTCCAGAAGTTTTCATCCTTTTCCTTCAGTGGTTTCCCCCTTGATCCTCCTGATAATTACTGACCCACTCATCTGCCTTTTGTCTGTCCGCCCTCCTATGCCTTTGTCTGTCTACCCTCCTGCTCTAATCCCCCTCTCTTTACCCGTTGGGCTCCTTTGCCCATGACCTCCTACCACCGAACCCTATCCTTTTGTTCTTTGCTGTTGTCTGTGTCCCTTGCCTGTCCCTGACTGTTATATGTTCTTGTTGTGTGAAGTCCTCCAATGTGATTGCTTTCCCTTCCTGTTTGCCATTTGGCCTCTGACAAAGATTCTGCTAGGATCGAAAGCTCAGGCCCTGGCCCCATTTAACTCCATTTTACTCCATTGGCTCACCACTATATTGGAGTTTTCAGTACTTTTTTTAAAATTACTAGTACATACGATGTAATTAAATCTACTCAACATCAATACTCTAATAGATGTACAGAAAATCTCCATTTCCAAGCCCCATGATTTTGCGCGACTTCCCCCTTTGACTCACACATGATCTCAGTAAATAGCTTGAATGTGATTTTATAAATGGCTGAATTGAATTGAATTGAATTGAATTGAATGGGATTGAATAAAAAAAAACAAGCAAAAAAAAAAAAACAACAACAACAACAAACGTTACCGAGTTCGTGGTGGTGTGTTGGCCTGGCGCATTGCCTGCACGTGCAGGATACTGGTGGTACGGGTGCAGTCAAGCGACATGTCAAGGCCACTCTCTAGTGCAGCGGCCTGTGTGTTTTGTTATGGACTGATTCGAAGTGGAGTTCTACAGCAGTACGGGAGGGTAGTATGTAACTCCCTCTTGCCTTGTTTAGGATCGTATTCAAGTTATTGTGCAGTGAGTCGCGGTGGCAAACAGACCGACTAGTGGGTACTGTGCGATAGAACGCTCCAAAATCGCATACAATGTCATTAAGAATCTTCTATAATCCTGTATAATCCCTTCTTCGAGAGCTAACCTCAACTGCCTGTGAACCCGGGGCGCTTCGCGTACACAGTGAACAGTGGGCCCGTAAGCGTTCTGGCTAAGCTGACTGGGGGTGGTGATATCATACCGTTATCCAACCTAAGTTACGGATCGCCAGTATATTCAGTGGAAGAAGTATCATACTGGCGTTGTGGAAAAGGTATGGTTAATGATATGGATGGGTGTCAACTTCTGTATTATTCTGTTTTCTGTATTTTGTTGACAAGGTGATTGTTTTATTTTATAAGGCCCCGCTTAATAAGGGCCCTTGGCCTTGTAGAATCCTGTAGCATGTAAGTATGAAGAGACAAAATTTATAACGTTCAGTCGTTACTGTTACGGTAAATAGTGGCAGAACAGCTACATTACCAGAAAGTACCGTTAGGTTTAGCAAGAGTCTTTAAATTATTAGGACAGTTTTCTATCAAAATGTCAACTTTTCCATATTTTTGGAAATTTGGGGAGGGCAACTGCTCTGCTCCTCCCCCCCCCCCCCCTCCGCATATTATGTGGGTATTATAAGCACTATTCTTTTTTTTAAATTACAATCTTCAATTGGACAATGATACAGTAGTCCGTACTGCAAACTAGTAGGAGCCTACAAATTTACAAAGTAAACAGTGGTAGGGTCTAAAAGGTTATCTGAATTAAAACATTATACCAAGTTCACAAATTTTTATGAGTGAGGTTTTCATGACTCGGCATCTCGGTGCGCGCGCGCGCATGTTCTTGAGCGAGGGAGCAAAGCGACTCACATTAAGAGAGCTACGATTAAGAGAGGGGAGAAGGGTGTCCGCCCTCCCACGGTAGGGAGCTTTTCCAATTTTTAGCTCTAAATAATGCAAGCTGGTGCATTTTATACTTATTTTGAAAGACAAAAGGGTAATATGCCTTCAATTGCAGCTCTCACTTTAATCCTTTAAGCTAGTATGCTAACGATGTGTGAGAAAAATGGGTGCCATGCTTGAGACCATGAGACAGACCCTAAATGCATGAGTCTCACTCACAATGCGTGAGACTTGGTAGCTCTGTTAAAATAGGGGATCTAAATTTTATAAAAAGCCTGACCAGATGCTGTGCAAAGCCAAAGGCCGAAGCTACAGTGACTGGGCTGGGTATAGTTAAAAAGAATACACTGTATGTCTTCTGTCGGCTTGTTTCAACCAAGACTAAAGTTGGATCTAGTAGCCTAAGTACTACTAGTCTATCTATTAAACGTGTCCAAAGACAGAAAAATCCGTCTTTTCGGAGATGAGATGACCCTCCTCCCTGGTGTGTAGTACATAACGATATAGCTATAAAAAAAAAACCCAGGGTGGTAGAAAGACAACACAACCACCAAATGCTAGAACAGGGGGAAAGAAAGCTAATAGTAATATGTAACACTATTAAACAGTAGGCTTACCTATTTTCCGCACTCATATTGATGCAACGTCACTTAATCTACATACAAACAGTTTGAATACCGGGTTAGGTGGCCTATTGAACCCTGGTAGAAAGAAAAATCTGTTTATCCATCTGAGGAGTTCTTATTATTTTGATACAGCTCTCCTCCAACCAAGGGGATTCTGGGAAGCCAGATGCAATCTCCACGGAACATATCCCCAACAACAAGATACAGACCAATCAGAGTAAAGTTTCAACCTAGGACCCGGGGGGCTCCGTTGTACACAGTTATACTGTGGGGGGTGCTTCGCGTTCGAGCTGTGTCAGTTACCGTAGTTTCAACTCTGTATTGCCGATTTGTACAGTAAGTGTAGGCCTACTACAATGTATGGTACGGTAGTACTTAGCTTGACCAGACGTTGTGCCTGTCGTGACACGGCTGTGTATAGTTGTAGTTGTACGTACTACTGGATGTCCAGTACGAGACCTCTCAGTATCACTGCTACGTTTGCTGTATGAAAATAAGGTGTGATCTACAGTCACCCAGGGGTGCTCCTTGTACACAGTTGATGCTTCGCGTTCGGGCTGGTCGCAGTTACATATGTAGGTGTGACAATCCGCATACAGGGAAATGCATTATACCTGCACTGGTTGCCTTTTTGTCTTCTGTCATGTAGTACGTTATGGTTGGACCAGTACTATACTCATCAGCCGCTTTTTGAGTACCGGTAACATATCTTAGAAAATATTCCTCACTTTCAGTTTCACCTTGATGTAATTTCACTATAAGGCTGAATTATCCTACACATTCACCTCACAAGGTCAGATTGTTGACTCGTATTTTAGGCGCAAAAGTCTTGGCAACAAAGACAATTGTTTGGGACATTTTTTTTTTATTGTGGTCTGGTGCAAGCTGATCATTTCAACCAACTGTCTCTCCATCTCCATCTCCATTGATAAAGCACAATTCTAGTGAATGACAAAGAGATGTTCGTGAACATCAATCATAATTATGTATTAAACTAATGTCAAATTATTAGTCGAGGAGACAAGACAAGGGACCACTTGATAACCCATTCTGGTACTCATATCATTAATTAAAGCCAAAACATAGTTCTGGTGCGCCTGCAAAAATTGTCAAAGTTTGTTCCCAAAAGTACACGTATGCCTGAGAAATCTGTGGAATAACACTGTAATAAACAAGATATTCGCTGGGTAATGACAAAAATGCAAAATACATGTATTAACCAAAAATGTTTGCATCTTCAAACTTACCTGATCAGGGCCAGGCTAACTTGGACTCTAGGACAACTCAACCTCACTTTGATGGCGGGCCAAGTTGTGTTTCTTGATTGTACAGCGTTGTACTATGGGAGCGCTTCATGTTCAACTCTTTCTGGCAGGTCACAGTTATGGGTCGTGTTGATGCAACGCGTGCATCAAAAAACTCTTTGGCACGCCTACAAAATGATTCATGCGCCTAGATGTATATTCTGTTAAGCGTCTTTGGTATAGAATATGGCAATCACGAACTGCGTATAAATTGCCTGAAATAGGGCCGCGTTGTCTCTGTTACCGAGTTAACCCGGATCCTTCTGGGATAAAAGTCGGTTACCGACTTTTACTTTTGATTTCAAAATACTCTGAAACAACTCATCATCCAGGCAAATAGCATCAGCCAGATAAGTTTCTTGGTAGCTTCCTTCAATATATTGCAAACAAATATGAAATGGTGCAAGATGGGTTCTCAAGCCCTTACCAGAACTATGTTTTCACTTTAAGATTCATCTGATTACTGTGGTGCTGGTCTTTCATGGGGACCCAGTATGTTTTACTGTGTACAAAGCCTCTGCCTGAGTAAAATCCTGTTATCTGAATATTAGCTCTTGTTTGACAATTATTCAAGTGCGACAGTAAAAGGTACCGTAAGACTTCCTTGCAGGCAATTTAAACTGTGGCTTCAAAATGCCAGCACCAGCTGCAAGTGAAGAACAAGTTCACTTTCTATACAAATGTACTATATACGTATGTGTATTGCGTGAATTCAGCAATTTTTAGTCAGTGAAATCAGGGGAAGATTGGACATTCCATTCAAAAGTTATGAAATTTTGATATTTGTACATTGTATCTAAGCAGTCACTGCTGGTGAGAAGACTAATGTACATGCACAGTGCATGATCATGTACAGTAACATTCGTAGAACGATAGAGAATTTCAAAAAAAATTTATATTTTGCAAAAAGGACATTTCCTAGACATGTTATACAGTATGTTATTTAAAGGGTATTGCTATTCCCCCTGCCTTCTGAAAGAGGCAAGTCAAGTCTTCTTTTATTATGCAAGAAATGTGAAAATATGAGAATTTTCTTTGTATTTTCTAGATATATTATCGTTCTTCACATGTGACATTACAATCTGTAGTAGTCTTCTCATCCAGCAGTGACTGAGCAGAACTTTAAAGGTTCATGTACATATAACTTTTGAACAGAATATCTGATTTTCCTAAAACTCTCACTTACTAGTATGTGTGCTACCGGTACTGATATTGCTGCATTCACTCTATCCACATGTCTGTGAAAGTGAATCGTACTTGTCCTTGAAAACTGTGGCTTCAACACGCAAACACCGGCAGCAATTAAAACTGTGGCTTCAACACGCAAACACCGGCAGCAATTAAAACTGTGGCTTCAACACGCAAACGCCCGCAGTAATTAAAACTGTGGCTTTAACACACTAACTCTAGCAGCAGTTAAAACTGTTGCTTCAACACACAAACGCCAACAGCAATTATGGCCTCAACATGCAAGCAAACACTCACTAGTTCGGCCTTGTTACTTCTTTTGGTTACCACATTCATGATTTGGATACCAGTTGTACACTGTAAGAGTGTAGGAGATTCATCATAAGAATCCCTCCCAAAACATAGAGACAGGCAAACAAGGCAGCTTGACCAGTGGCTGCTGCCCATTTGTACTTGCTATTCAATGAGGCAGCTAGAGTTTTGCGTCACACATTACACCAACAGAAGCTACTACACGTACATGAAGTGAATATTTTTAGCAAATGCAAACGTCGCCTAATTTGGGAAAATGTGGGAGGAAACCATATACACGTACACTGTATTATAGTCCAATGCAGATATGTACAATATACGTTTACATTTGTTTGCACTAATCGTGTGACGACATCGAATACCAAATTGCTGACGTCACCATTTCATCCAACAGAAACCCCTCTCTTGACGAGGAGACACTTTCTGTCCAAGTGCAGATGTTTACGTGCCGGACCCAGGATAACCGTGACTACTTGCTCCTTTCTTGCTGTCGAGGCGTCATCAAATCACAGTTCTGCAACCGGGCATGCCATTGGAAAGAACCTTGAGAATGGATGCAACATCTCATGTGTTCATGGCAGTGTTTCTGCTTTCACTTGCTATTCCAATGACTACTTCAACAGATGGTAAGACCAAAAGTAGTCTTGAACATCACTTCCTTCAGACTCATGAGCATCACGCTTGAATTGTCTAAATTATCATTATTTCAATGTGCAATGTACATGTATGTTATTGTGAGGAAAAAAAACATTAAGTTTGTATTATCTATCTTTCTTAATTTTTGAAATAATTTTGCTATTCAGATTAATGATGTATGTTTGTAAATAAACCTTACTGCCATTTAGAAAGCCAAAAGTTGATGGAAACTACATACATGTACTTTGCTTTTTGTGAATCATGCTTAACTAGTGATTCATTTCCCCTTCTAACATTATCTAATGTGGTGGCAATATTTTGTCCATGCATGCACGGATGTGCAACATCAGTGGTATGGATACAGTTTGCAGAAATGTCAACTGTTCCTTTTTCAGTCAGTATTTTGTGCTGTTGCTGAAATGTTGTTTTGGGTGTTTTTATTTTCTTTATTTTCTTTTTTTTAGGGGGGTGGGGGCTTTATTAAAAGTACTACTGTTTTCCCACCAACATATGAATTTTCAGCCTTGAAATATTGCAATGCTGTCTACAGGCTTGGCATCCCTGAATCTGAAACATTGGTACTTGTAGGACAACAACAGAAAACAACAATGAATTGATTCCCCCCCCCCCCCCCCCCCAAAAAAAAAAAGAAGTAAATTATAGATAAATAATTAAATGAAATGAAGTAAAAATAGATAAATAAAAAGTAAAAATAAAATTAAATCTGTCATGGCATAAGTTCAGACTTGTTCATTTGCACAATGTACGTTGTACATAATGCATTACAGCTGTCGCAGGAAGTACTGGAAGCACTGAGGCACCATTTTCTCATAATGAACATTCCACATTCATGTGAACAAAAATCAGTTTTGTTTGATATTCATGTAGCTGTAGGCAATATTCTTCCCTGGTGGTATCCAGCCTATAAACATAATGAATTTTAGCAGTCCTTTGTTGTCTGCCCAACCTCTGTGCTGAATAAAATATTGCGTGCTGTTTACATTTTCCTGCAACATACAATACTTAAAGGACAAGTTCACCTTCATAAACATAAGGATTGAGAGAATGTAGCAATATTAGTAGAACACATCATCGAAAGTTTGAGGAAAATCAGACAATCTGTTCAAAAGTTATGAATTTTTGAAGTTTTTGTGCAGTACCCGCTGGATGAGAAGACTACTGCAGTGTATGAATAACTTAGATGTCACATGCGTACAACAAAATAAGGAAAATATAAAGAGAATTTCACAAAATTTCATCTTTTGAAAAAAATACACATTCCCCTAACTCGTTACCGACAAATGTTATGGGCAATATTATTCCCCCTGCCTTTAGAAAGAGGCAAGTCAAGTGCTGTTTTATTATGCGAAAAAAGTGAAAATATGTTGAATTTTCTTTTACATTTTCTTTATACTGTTGTACGCATATATGACTCACAAGCCGTAGTAGTCTCCTCATCCAGCGGTTCCAACACAAAAATTTTAAAAATTCATAACTTTTGCATCGATTGTCCAATTTTCCTCAAACTTTCACTGACGTGTTCTACTAATATTGTTGCATTTTCTCAATCCTTATGTTTATGAAGGTGAACTTGTCCTTTAAAGAAGCAATAAGAGAGAAAATTTTAGAAAAGGAAGGAAGGGCACTTTAAGGTTTTAGGGTACCCACTTTACTTCTAATTTTTTTTGTGGAAAATTGAGCAAAGAACATGGGATTTCATCGGGATTCGAACCCGAGACCTCGGGATGCTAGCCCGGTGCTCTGCCGACTGAGCTATAGAAAGCCCTAGTTCAGTGTTTGTCCCAGAAACCCTAAATTCTCAGTGCTCGGATGATCAGAAGCTATAATTTTTTTGATGAAATTTTGGTCTATCTGCAGGAGAACCCAACATTTGTGGCATGAACATAACCTGTGTCAACCACCAGGTGTGTCAAAACCAAACGTGTGTGTGTTCCTCAAGCTACTATGGAGCAAGTTGTGAATTCTCAGGTAAGTCATTCAATTGATTGCAGAGACTCCAACTCTCCCGTTTTTGACGGGAGATCTCCCGCCGAAAACCCATTTTTGCAAAATCTCCCGTTCTCCCACTTGAGATTTAATTTCTCCTGCCCTGGCTCTTTGTCTCCCGTTGGAAAGGATTTCTTATTTATTTCTATCGTTTGTTGAAAAAATAAGCCTTAGATAGCATCAGAGAGCATCTAGAACCGTCGAAACTTCGCGCTTTGCACACATCAAGTTGGAGTCTCCCATTTGCTAGGGGTTTCAGGCGGGAGAATCTCCAGATCAGAAGGTGCTTTGGGTTGGAGTCTCTGTGATTGTGTGGGCTTGAGGAAGCAACATGACTACATAACTGAGAGCAGCAGTGCATGAAGTACATTGTAGCAGGAAACTAAATATAGGTTGTCTCGTCACGCTTGCACATGTACAGTACACGTGTGCACGTGATTTTGTTTCCCCCCCCCCCCCCCCCCCCCCCCAAGACAATGTCAAACTTGTAACATCTAACCACATGCCTTAGGGTGTGTTATGTATGGATTGCAGTGAACTTTTGGGATCGTAAACAGTTTATCAATCGGGGCAAGTTCTGATGCATCCAGGTAATATTCAATAAAGGTGCAAAATTACATCAGTTAGGCTGGACTTACTGTTGTAAGTCTGAGAATAGTTTCACATCCAATTCTGGATGCTCCATCAGCTCGTCATAAACAGATGGTCTAATGAGGCATCCAGGACCAAATGTGAAACTTTTCTCAGAATTAAAACAGTAAGTCCAGATGGATTGATTTTATTTTTTACCTTGCCTCTCATGAACAGTAGTGAGGGAAAGATTTTTGGTCATTGCATTCTTTGCAATAAAATAGATTTCATGCAAAAAGATTTTTAGGTATTGCTTAGGCACACTGTGACATTTTTTTTTTGCATGGAGTGTAAATAAAAAAGACTTACTGGACTAGACATTTTGACCCTGACTATTTTTCTCTGATGTCCCTAGCAAATCATTATGGTGATACCGCTGGTCCCTCACATATAAAATTGGAGTTTTGAAGACAGAATGAGTTGGTCAAAACACCTCCAAAGGTGTACAAATGCAGTCAACCTTACTAAGGTCGACATCACAGAAGTGAATAATCACCTACAGTCATTATAAGTCGAAGGTCTTTTCAAGTCCTCTTCTCTTTATATTCTTTTGATTTTAATCCCTTGTAGGTCAAATTTTCTCCAAGTCAAGGT
Source organism: Diadema antillarum (assembly GCF_040938485.1). Lineage (NCBI taxonomy): Eukaryota > Metazoa > Echinodermata > Echinoidea > Diadematoida > Diadematidae > Diadema > Diadema antillarum. Next base: position 1,485,466 of record NW_027271406.1, on the reverse strand, counting down.
TATTTCTTTAGTCCAAATCTTGGGATTCGACTTTGGCACCTTGGTTGATCGTATTATATTATTCGATGGCTGTGAGGTGATGTGATAAACAGTATATTGCCAGCTGGTTGAATTTGAGATGTCATGAGTAGCTCAAATAATTATGAGAGGTAAGGGACTTTGAGGAAGAGTGAGAAATGCGTCATATAGTGCTGAAAATATAATAAAACATGTATTTACAAATTGTATATTTATATGTACAAATGGCAATTGTGAGCGTGTTTCACAAAGACATGAAATCCTGCGACAACTGGGACTTCCAAATGTACATACCGTAAATAGTCACACGACTCTAGGTCACTGGAGCGGAAAACTTCAAAGGTTTGGGAGGAAAAGGTCATTATTATCCTTGAAATTTCAAAAAGGGACCAACATTCCGTGACTTGTTGAATCAGAATGGGAAGTGACAATGTCTCTGATATTTACTTAGTACTGCAAGACGGAACTTTGTGTTTTGGGATGCTTTATGTTGATATTTTATGTTCAAACTACCTTGAAGAAATCTGCAAATGACATAAGTTCAGCTATTTGCTAATTTTATTACTTCATTATATGCTATTGAGTGCTGTATTTGAGGGCTTGGTTAATTCAAAATGATCATTCCTTTCCAAATATATCAAATTTACTCAAACAATAGATGCCTGTTGTGAATATGTCACTACATTAATGCACCCTAAAATCTCTTACATGTGGTTACATTTTCCTGTGGCATGATCAATATATTCTTTCTTTTTATAACCAGATATATGTTGTCAAATCATTTCTTCATGACATTGCACCTCTTGGCTGTAGCAATCTTGTTCTAATTACTGTTACGCAGTGCTTTCTTTGATGATGAACTTGGTAAAAATGTTGTTCCCATTTTTTATCTCATTTTTCTCTGCAGTTGTCAATGCCTTGGTCATAGTCCTGATCTGTATTTTGCCACCAGCATCATGGTTGATAGTATGTTGCTACGGAGTACATTCCAGTAAGTCTCTCTTGCAAACTCCACATCATACAGTTTTCTTTTCAAAAACCCCTTTCTTCCCCCCCCCCCCCTTGCTCATTGTCCAATTGATATAAAAAGCATACATACAATTGACATGAAAATAAAAGATATGTTTCTTTTTCATGCATTGTGGAGAAGACGGGAAAGTGTATTTATCATATATCTGTTTTGGGTTATTTACATTTTTTGTTCTACTGGACGTTTGTGTTGTGAAATTAACTTTCATAATAGTTATTGTGTTTAAGAGGACGCAGTTTTCATGTTCAGTATTTTATCATTTCCAGGTCCATTGATTAATACTAAGCTATGAGTGTTTTTGTATTGAACTTATAAGTTGTCACGTTTGTCCTACGTAGAAGGCATTTCCAACCAATAGATTTGACGCAACGCATGCAATGTTTTGCTTACATGTATGCCGCAATACTTCTTTGCATGTATAGCTTATGTATAATCACCTGCTCATGACAATGAAAGAGACCCTTGTTATTTTGTGTTTGACAACAGAGCAAGCCTCAAAGAGAGTGCAGCATGTCAACAGTGCAGACCACAGCAGTGGTGAGGAACCACGGGAGGTTGTGCGAGAGGAAATTATTCACGATGAAGGCCCGCCCTCGTATGCTGCAGTCCTACACTTTGATTCCACCGGTACCTACGAGTGCATCGAGCTTGACGTTCCAGGCCCTGGTGGCAGCATTAGCGTGAGCTTGGAGTTGGATGCTCCGCCGTCGTATGAGGATTGGATGAAGAATGCTGCATGTCTGGCCGAGCAGGAAGCACAGGGTATCCAGCCATGCGGGGAGGAAGTGGAGAGTATCCGCACTATTAGTGGTAGCGCCGGCTCCCGTGCGACAATGGCAGCACAGCATGTATCTGTTGGCGTCGACAACTTAGCATGCTGTATAAGAGATGAAGAGCAGTGCTGAAGATACTCCGGAAATCCCGTGCATCAAATGTACCAGTCATGATTCTGCTTTGGCTACAGCTTGGGATTCATTCATTCATCTTGTGACCCGATTGTAAAGTCCGAGGTAGAGGAGACGTGAAAAACTGAGGAGATCGGGTGTCTCCAGCTGCGTCTGTCCTCTGCGCCGCACAACAGTGTCACTAAGGCTGCTCTCAAGTTGCGTCCAGTCGTTAATGTTGTCCATCTCGCGTTTGGCCTGTCTACCTCTGCGTCTGCCACCATCCAATGTTCCTTGCATGATTGTCTTGGATAGTGTTGTGACAGGATTATGCAGTCCAAACCAAGATAGTTTCCTCCGCTGTACAATTGCCAAGAGGGGTTCCTGAGGACCCGACAAGAGAGCAGTTTGATCACAGACAAACTACATGTTACTTGTTTTCCATTCTGCCCAAGAGATGCCAAGGAGATGCCTGAATCTCTTTGTTTCAAACGACTGGATCTTCTTGGTAATCTCAGCTGTACAGGTCTAGCCTTCGCAGCCATACAGCAGGTTGGACCCTACTGGTGATCTGTAGAGCTTGAGGTTGGTGGGCAAACTGATGTTCTTGTCTCTGTATATTTTGGTAAGATTTGTCATAGCTGATGATGCCGGGGCCAGCCTGCTCTTGATTTCTGTTGTGGTGCAACTATCCATGATGAGTGTACGTATAGCACCAAGGTATGGGATTTTGTGACGGCAAATAATTCAATCTTGGCACAAGAGATACAAAAATGAATTTGCTTACAACTCCTTTTCAACAGCTGCATAATTTATGTGCAACATTGTGAGGATAGAATGGAGACAAACAAACTTGGATGATCTACACATTGTTTGTGGCAAATTCGAGAAGGATGAAGGAGCTTGAAACTGTGAATGGCAATGTAGTATGTCATTATGTGCCTCCCTGAAGAGTGTCTGAGGTATCATATTTTAATAATCATGTGAAATGTGTTCAAGCCAAATATTCAAATGTGCTGTATTGCACATGAAGTAATTTTAGTATTTGTCATGCAGAGCATTGAGGAGATGCCTATAAATCAATGTCTTACCATATGTGAAGAAATCTAAACCCAGCAAGTTTTATGCCTACACAAGATGGTTGTTTCAAAGTCTTGGTAAACTGAGTGTTTGCACTGTGCTTGATTAAGGTGCCTCAAGACAAATGTTCTACATTTTGTTGTAATATCCATTATTAATGATGACCAAAGCAAATGTTTTGAATGCAATTGCAATCCATGTTCACCATCTGGATAGCAAACTTGCATTGTGCTGTGCCAAGTGTTGGGACTGTGCAGACAAATGATTATTCCTTTGGCATTGCATTTACCACATTCAATAGTACTGTGCTGCACAGTACTGTGTTTTGAAATGTACTCTGTGAGCAGTTATTCAGCTTTTTAACTCTTTTGGTGCTGTTGTGCTAATCTCCCAATGTAACAAACTTTATATGTATCATTTTCACCTCTCGATCAGAACTATTCACTTTTTGGGGGCATATTTTGGCTGAAACGCTTCTGTTGACTATCATTATTGTCTACAAAAGATAAGTAAATCCTTAGAAATAATGACAAGGTTTTCATTTCCTTACTAGAAGGGTTATTTTTTAAACTATTTTCAGATAGAGTCTGCCAATTACACAGTACAAACATTGCTGTTGGGCAGCATAGGATGTAGTGCAGGCAGTCATATTGAATGTTGTCGGCTTCGACAGTACCCATGCACTAACCACCCCTTCAGTGCGAGTGTTGAAATTCACCTTCCCCATGTGCACCCCAAACTCTCCCTCTTTGCACATAAAATCGTTTTTTATGGACACGTGTGTGTGTGTCAGACAGTGAAAGAAAGAGGGACGAATAATGAGAAAAAGGTGTTCATCACTACTAAAGTGTCATAGTGTGCTTGTTGTTCACTCAAATGATGTAATGGAAGCATATGCTTACAATGTAAGCTAACAGCACTGCCTCCTCTGCATAGGCAGGGTCATAGGCATAGTGACTGGATATGTACTGTGAACTCGCAAGATGAAAAGGGTTATTTTTATGGTTCAAATGAAAGAAGGTTTGTTCCAGTGATGCATTTGCCCAAACTATAAAACTTCTGCATTCTTTCTTATTTTCATTTTGTTTTTGCTTGTCATAGCATGTGTGTACTTTTTTTTTCATAGATTATTGTTTAATACTGTGCATGGTTTAATAAAGTGCCTATTTACTGGTTTTCATGTCTGTTGGTTTACATGGGTCAATACCAGCCACTGCTTATAAAGCGGGAGCCCTGCTGAAAAAAAAGGTGACCTCAGCGTACCATGTTCATGTAATCAGCTGATGTGTTTTCTTCTTTCCTAATGTGTGTTAATTCACTGTATTATGCAACAATTTAATAGCACTTTCTGCACACTGTGCCATTATGTAAATAGTCTCATTCAGTTCTTTACCCATTCTAAATTGTTCAAAAGTCTGCTGTGTATTCATCATCCAGAATTCCATGCTACTTCAGGAAAATTGAGTGCCCTTTTGTAGGGACAGGATTTAACATATTGTCTGAATGTGTCATGTCCGGTGGTCTTTCATATTTATCATTTTGTACTGCATTTGTATTTACAATGTATGTCGAGCAATATGCACCGTCAAGATGACATAGCAAGCAATTAAGGCATATTTCTGTGGAATTGATTAAAATTTGTGAGATGTCAAGTATCTTTCTCGATGTTAACATTTGTATAGATACAATGTGCTCTAAGTGTACGATGCAGCAGCCAAGGAAAAAATGGTTATGATCTAACAATTCAGCATCTTTCTCACTGAGACTGTTGAGTGAAAAGATAATGCAGTGAAGTACAACCAGTGACCAATTTGTCACTAAGAAAGACAAAAAACAATTCCTTTGTGAGTTTCATGAAACATCCCACCTTTCCTTCACATACATTGTGTATGTAGAAGTGTAGTGTACATCGCTGGGTCAGAAAAAAAAAAGTAAAATAGAAATGAAGAAAGATTCATCAGTAAATAATATATGGATCTTTTATATTTGTAGTGTATTTGTAGATTTGTAATTGTATTTTCTAGATACCATGCACCTTTTCTTCTTTTTCTTTTTTTGTGATATTACACGTACAGCATATTGACACTCATAATGTACTGGAGTTAATGGTTTCTCCAGCCGTTCATATTGCACTTTGGTTGATTTGAACTGAGCAGAAAGAAAGGCAAAGAAACATTGAGGAGATAAACTCATAAAGTATAACATGTTCATGCATGTGATATCAACTTGAGTATTACAAAGAGCAATTAGTGCACATTCTTCACTTGGTACAAAGTGTACTTAGTGTTAAACTGTATATGCATGAAGCATTGCGGGAGAGTGTACATGCAATTCCAGTCTAGATTGTATTCTTTGCATGCTATAGTTTTCTCTTTACACCCCCTGCACAGAGTGGTAACAAGTGCAATGCGATTCTTAGGAGTTCACCACTTGTCTGCACAAACCTGGCCAGTCCTACATGTATGCAACTCTTTGGATATGTATCAGAATCTTGAAAGGAAAAAGGCTTAAAGGCACATTGTCCCTGTGGTTTAGTCAAATGCGTACGCGGGCGCACTGCGCAAGTTTCCTTCAGAGACCTACGCTATCGACTCCTCTTTAGCGCTTAGGCTTTGGCCCATTTCCCCGAGTCGGAAGATGTCCGATCCACCGTAGTCAGTGGTCCGATCACAGTTCGGCTCATGATTCGGCTGAGGGGGAAGGCAGCTTTAATAGCAAACTGCTTTTGTGGTGTCATACTAAGAAGCACATAACCACGCTTCCTGGCATCACTACAGACTGTGTGACGCGCAGAGAAGACAACGAAGGCAATGTTACCTCGCAACACCTACGCGCTTAACTCTTGATGACAGTTCAACTTCAGCAGTCTGCGTATCATGCTAACGGTGATCGGCAGTATCATCCAACAGCGCCTCCTAACCCACCGGGACTATGCGCCTTTAAGCCATCAAGCACATTGCACTTGCCAGAAGATACTGGTAATGCAGGCCAAGCCTTAACTTTCCTTCCTCCTCTGCCTATCTGCCTGCCTTTTCCTCTGGTGCTTCATTGCTGATATACTTTAATTCTAGTATACAGGGTTTGTTGTTATCTTGTATTCAGTGCTTTCAGGTTTATGAAATATTTAAAAGCATTTATTCAGTGTACAGAAATAACTATCCAACAGGCTTGGAAAATGAGAATGCTGCTGAACTTATGAAATTTGAAAGCATCATGTTAGTTCTATTTTGGCTTGGAACTGCCAGTACCTGGTAGTTCATAAGTTAGAGTAAAAAAAAAAAAAAAAAAAATGGGAAAAAAGAGAGAGCTACAGAATATTCATGCTACAATAGTAGTGGTGCTTTCACTGTGCTGTTATTTACACTCTTCATATCCAGAATATTTTTATTCTGAAGGTAAGTTTGTCATTCACGATTTATTCATACCAAAGTATTCTTGTATACTTGTGATTTGTATTCCTGACTTTTCTGAAATTACTGAATCTTTGAATGTAGCAAATTGTAAATAGTGCCTATGAAAACCTCATTGGGATATGTACTCCAAGTATTTAGTGCGTGCTAATGTCTTATTTCATGGTGACTGTTTCTTTTGTGTCACTTTTAAGTATTTGGTGAGAAAACATCAATATTTTATCATGAAAAATTGAAAGAAATGGTTATTTATGTTGGTTGACCAACTGTGATTAAAAATCCTCTTTTATTTGAAAGATTTAGTGAACTAATCATGTGCAAACAAAACTGTAAAAACTAGCTTGCAACCACTTTGTTAGAAAACAAAAAGGCAAACAATTCTTTGTACGTGGAATATTATGTCATGATCTAATTCTGGGTATGTGATCCATAAAGTTGACAAAGTTTCAATATCTTGTCTGCTCTCTGGGTGTAAAGAGCATGTGTAAAGATAAAGAAAAATAATTTGTAACTTGCCTATCATTAACGAGTGAAATCTGTTTCAAGATTTCTGTGGAGTTCAGGATTTACTGGGGCTACTGTATCAAAGAGGGAAGGGAAAAAGCTGATGGTAATGTTTGCAATCAGTCAAGCATGCAACCAGTAGCAGACATCAGTACCAGCATTGTACATGGCTACAAAAAGACTGAAGCTACTCTCTAGCCACAGTTATGAAGGACTTCTGAACTAACTTTGAAGATTGGAATGCTCTTCGAAACAAGTCAAAACATTTTGCCACCCACGTTAATGTCTATCTTCCTGGTCTAGCAAATTAAAGTCAGATTGTCTTAATAGAGAGAATATTGGACAAGCATGTCCCCCCCCCCCCCCCCCCCCCAAGTTATTTTGGCATGTAATATACCAATAAACATATTGGTAGCTCTCTTTTGATTCACAAATGTAAACATACACATTTCCATTTACACATATGAATGCCTAGATATCTAAGCATTCAGGAAATGCTTGGACTCTTGAATATGTATTCCCAAGCCAATCTGATGATCTGCAGTTCCTGAAACTGCTAGAACATGTGTATTGGTCATTCTCATGTGTAAGGTATGGTAATGTGTTTTCCTTTTTTTTTTCTCTCTCTCTCTCTCCTTCTATGGCCCACACATGGTGTGAGAGGCATTATTTGATGTGGTAGTCATCGCTGTGTATGACTCTCTTATAAATGAAAATGATAAGAGGAACTTGGTTTGGTTGGGCGACAATTTCTTACCGTACAACTATGTACAGAGTATTTGAGATGATATTCAAAACCATGCAAAGCGTTCCATACTTGTTTGTTTTTCTCATTTATTCAGGGCTGAAAGCATGTTTGTGTTATACTTTGCCCACAGTGCTATGAAGTTGGGATAAATTAATCAGAAGGCTATGATAGGCAGTGTATGAAATAATCAGTCTTCGTTACTCAGGGTAGCCTCTACAGTGTTTGTTCTTCCACAAAGCCCTGGTAATACCATCACCTCTGTATTTTGTAGATAATTGTTCTCATTTGTACGACCGTACCACCTGTACTACCACTTGTACTACGTACCACCAGTTTTGAAGACAAATTTAATTGGCAAACCTTGTTATCTGTAATTGTCCAAAGCCTTACTCCTAATACCCACTGTTCTAACTCTTTCATTGCTATTTGTATTCAACAAGTTACATGTACAGTACTGTATGTCCCTATTTTGTGATGGCAGTATTGTTACACCTGTTTTTATGTATGTGACACTAGAAGGGGACATGTGTCAACTGAATTTATACCAGAGGAATAAATATTTATTTTAGTCAGGACATATTGTTGTGCTATGTGTAATGTGATGACTTGTGTGTGTATGTGTGTTTGCGTGCTACACAATTTACTGTCTGTAACTGATTACTTGAATAATTTGATGCCTTAGCAACATAAAACTGAATCTTTATCTGTGAGCTTTCTGTACATACTGTATCTTTTCCACTAAAACATGGTGATTGAGGTAGACCTAAAAAGCTATCATATTTCACAATATTATGACACTTAGTATGTGTTGTGGCAATATGCTTGCCTCTATTCAGAACATACTCACACCACGTACCAGATACAGTACATACATGTCACAGCCGTACTCACAGGCATTTCTAGTCTACACTGCATCCACACACCCATGGTGAAGGTAATTGTACACCTACACTGTGCGCATGATGCAAAGATTATTTCACACTTCTGGCCGCTCTGGCCACATTGTCCTAACTTTGAGAATACTACTCTGACCAACACTAAGATCCATAGACTTGTGAAACAAGAACCTTATTTTATTTTTATTTTTTAATATAAACTCTATAATTATATTCTAGAAAAGCAGTAAATCTAAGGATAACCTTAACCTCACTTGGTGTGATACAACAATGAGAAATACCTTCATATCTTTAAAAGCTCTTTCAGTTTGTCTATTTGAGCAGTAAACAAAGTACACCTCAGGAAATGATGACAAAGGAGGAGTACCAACTGAATATCATTTTATTTCCCTCTGGGTAATGTATGAAAGAGTTTCAGCTTCTACAGTTTTAAATGAGATACAATTTCTCCATTGTTTGAATTCCGCTTTACAAGGGCGAGGCTAGGCCAATTCTTGATACAGAAAAATAATTCAAAGAATTACAGTACATTAAAACGAAATAAAATAGGACATAAAACATATCAATCTGACAAATATTTACTTTCATGCTGATTTCATCAACAGTGTGTCACCCTCCATGTTATAAAATGTATCAATGAAACTTGATACTAACCATGAAATGGTAAGACATATTGCATGTCATGCTTAATACCAAAGATATTGAAAAAAGGGGGACAAGAAACCTAATGCATTAAATTGAGAAACAAATAAATTTTGACATAAAGTTTGAAAGCTTGCCTTTATCATTTCTTAAATCTTCTGAATGGTCTTTCAGACTATGCCATAAAAAGTTTACATCTTTAAGACAGTGACTTAGACAATAATGTGAATACAATGACATAAACAGTTATCTCAGTTTACAGAATACTGTTCAAGCCATGATTTGTGGGGGGGGGGGGGTTCCGACTAGACAATTTATTCATTCATCAACATGGTTACTTATACTGTAGAAACTATTGCAAAGTCTCAAATAAAGATTGTTTTATCGATGGCTCTACATTGTCAGATGATTCATTGCTTCTCCTATAAATTAAGGACTACAAAAACCAACAAGAAAAGGTGCATTGCCAGAGAAAAATCATTTTCACAGGCTGTAGTTTGTTTATAATTTGCTTTTTGTATCACGAGATATGACACATGTCTGATCTTCAGGGTAATATCACAGAAGCAGACTGTTGCCACTATAGTGATAGATGTGATTGACTACAATATCAACTGGAAAATTTGTGATTACACTTGATGTAGCTTTCCCTGGTTTCATAACCCCATGAAAATAACTTTCCCGATTCATCTAACATGGTAAAGATTGAGTAATGGACATCTATCACTCTAAAACAAAATTTAAAATCAGGTATACACGAGTGCATTCAGTACTATTTTGCATGGCATTTACATGTACATGAGAAAACAAAATGTGAAATTCCCTTTATATTTTCTTTGTATCATTCGACCGTAATATGAATTTTCTGAGTCTCCATCACAAGAGGGCAGCACAAGGAACTGACCCATTAAAGGACAAGTCCACCTTCATATACATAAGGATTGAGAGAATGCAACAATATAGTAGAGCACATCAGGGAAAGTTTGAGGAAAATTGGACATTCCGTTCAAAAGTTACGAATATTTTAACTATCGCGCAGTCACTGCTGGAAGAGAAGACTACTACAGTATATGATATCACATGCGTACAACTATGTAAGAAAAATAAAAAGAGAATTTCACAAAACTTTACATTTTGAATAAAGTGCACAGTTCTTCGACTAGCTACTGACGTATGTTAAGGGTAATATTATTCCCCCTGCCTTCTGAAAGAGAGAAGTCGAGTGTTCGTTTGTTATGGGAGAAAAATGGAAATACGTTGAATTTTCTTTATTCTTTCTTTATATCGTTGTACTCATGTGACATCACAAGCTATAGTAGTCTTTTCATCAAGCCGTGACTGAGCAGAAACTTCAAAAATTCATAACTTTTTAACGGATTGTCCGATTTTGCTCAAACTCTCACTGTTGTGTTGTACTAATATTGCTGCATTCACTCAACCTACATGTCTATGAAGGTGATCTTGTCCTTTAAACCCCTTATTCATACCTTTTGAAAGCTTTCTATATGTTTGCAGGAACATCCCATTAAAGCAGGTCCATTTCATTATACCGTCTCAAGATCATAAGCTAAACATTGCTCAGATCCAAGACATGTGAGATTTGATACCCTGTACTTCACTACAGACCTTTTACTGACAGGTATATGATCATTATCTTGATCTGTGGAAGAATTGCAACCTCTGCAACTGATTGACAGTTTGCCCAAGTATGTATGCCCATGACTTTTTATCACAGCTTCTACTAAACACTGATCAATTCGGTGCTCATTTACATCGATATAGGGCAACATGACAATCAGTTGCAATTAAAACAACCTGACAGAAGAATTTAATGAATTTAAGTAATTGCAAACTTTTCCCGCCATATGGTAAAAAGCACCTCAGCTGACGAATTCAGACAAGTCCATTGGTCAGTGAGAAAATGGACATGGGTGGAAAATGTCCCCTGCAAACAAAAATTTGTGGTCTACATAATCACAGGGAAAACAAAAACTGGAACATATGGAAAAAGTGACTGAGTGGTCATGAGATGTGAGTTGAATTAAGTAAATATGTGTCACTTCACTTTGCCAAGATGTGATTGTGAGGTCTAGATGATGTGTTGCTATTCATTCGTGGAAGGAAGGTCCAACAAGATTAATCTCAGCAGCTAACCTCCAACTGTATCCAATAGAGATGCTCCAGATAACCTCGGAGAACAAACCCGTACCACTGACAACACAGCTCCCCCTCACACCAAATCAATGCAGACTTCGTGAACAATATGCGAAATATTGACTTGGTACAATTGTATCTCGCCATGATAATTTCAAGTACAGCTCCCTCAGAAGTTTATTGCTTTCACCACTTCACTGAATCGTTCCAACGCAGTTTGCCGATGAATGACCAGTCTAGCTTGGCTTTGTGCAATTCCAGTCGAATCGGTCAAAACCATGTGGAGAAAAAAAAAAGTGTATTCTCTCTGTCTCTCAGGCATGTCCTTTGAATTTTGAGCTTTGTTTCCACATGAGGAAGTTCTCTCAGCCCTTGATGACTGCAATCGGCCTGAGCTTCAGCACCTTGCTGCTGATACCGGCACTATGGCATGTGTCCACCACACTGGTCACATCCTTGTAAGACTCCGGAGCCTGTAGGATAGCAAGACGGACACAACCAAGCATATTGTCAATCATGCGGTGGAAAGACTGTCTCAGGTGAACATACAAAGATCGATTGTTCACGTTCTGTGCTTCCTTCATTAGTGAATGCAATGACAAAATTACCTTCAGACAGCTCATTGGTTTCAAATTCAGATCAAAGAAGATGATGGAGCTCACACAATTAACAGTTAAAACGCGCTCCTGATTTCCTGCATGTCAGAATTTTCGGTTGTACACATAAACACTGAATAGGTGGCTTGCTCTTATACACTGCATTGATTCACTCATATTAAAGTTACCACAGATGCTATATTGATTTCATATTTTTTTATAATCTTTCAACTTGTTAATTATTTCCACTTCAATTCTGGTACATAAATCATACTCCTTATTAATTTCTAGTTGCTGGTGTGGAGTACCCTACGACACGAGGTACATGAATGTGACGTGCATGTTTACATTTCTCTTTTCAGTTTGGTACTCCATGATCCAAAATTCAACCACTCGCAAAATCATCCAGAAGTCCTGATTTGCAAAAATTTAGACTCGCTATTAAAACATATGACGTATACAGTATTTCATATGAGAAAAAAAACGTACCTCCTCCATGACCAGCTTGGGGGAAGCCACCCTAATTGAGATTCCAAGTCCATCCAACTTCCTCAGGACCTGCTGGTAATCCAGGTTTCGCCTTGACTTAGCCCTGGACCATGCACGCCCCTGAAAAAGACAGAAATTGTGAGAACGACATGTCTTACAATGTCATACGCTCCTCCATCTCTTATTCTGACACATAATTTCAAAAGAATGGTAACTTTTTGTTTTTCCAACATGAAAGCACATGCACGTCCAAAAGATAAAGATAAGGTTCCTGTGATACACAAAACACACAATTTTCATGTATTGCTTGAATCTGATTCATTCTATTTCATGAAAAAAAAATGGAGAAAAGCTATCAAATGTCCAAAGCATTTGACTAAAAAACAAAGAATAAAAGAGCACCCAATGTACACAATTTTAGCAAGAAACTTCAGCACACAATCTTTGAAAAAATCAAAACAGGAAATATAATGGATAAAAAAGTGATTAAGCCAATGTGGGCAGGTTGACACTGCTACAACACGCATTTTCCATAGACATTTACCTGAATATACTCGGGGCTCGTTTTCAACGTGTTAAGGGTCATAATCTATACACTATTTTAAAAAAATCATCATCCTTAAGGCCAACATAAAGTCCATCAAAGTGACTTGTTGTGACACTTACAGCCCCGTGGCAGGTTGACCCAAACGTGGTGGTCATCCCCTTCTCAGTCCCCGTCAGGACATAACTGCACGTGCCCATGGTGCCACCAATCAGCACCGGCTGACCGGTCATCTGGTAGTCCACTGGGATGAGGGGGTGGTGAGGGGGGAAGGCCCTGGTGGAGCCCTTCCTATGGACCAGCAGTGTCTTCTGGACACCATCAATCATGTGCTCCTCAACCTGTGGCATTTCAAAAACATTAGAAACACATTCATTAGCATGGAGTTACAAAGGCAATGTAGAAAACATGAAGAAGAAGACACAGACAGAAAGAGAGAAATGTACCAGACTTACAGGGACGAAGTAAAGGATGGACATGCAGCCTTTGTGAGGGACAGGCAAAACACTTGTTTATAGAAGAGTACTAAACATGATCTGACAAGAAAAAAGTAACCTGGCAAATTGGGGGGGGGGGCATCCTAATATCATACTCTACAGAATATTTAATGAAGAGTCAACTGTTTTGCAGTACCTGGTTAGACCCTGTCATTACCATTTAGTAGTCATGCTGCATTCAGTGTCCAAAGTTAATTTTGAAAATAGTTCCAAGAGGGTTAAAGGGAAATAACCCAGGCTTGAAGAGGGCACTGTGGCATGGACCCACACTTATGCATCTGCAATGCTCCAAAAGTCCAAATAAAACTGATACGTACGTTAAGTATGTCAAAAATGGTAGAAATTATGTCAATCTCAGTTCAGCTCTTGATTTGGGCACAGTTCCTGGTTGATGCCACTTACTACATACAGATCCTTCAAAGATAAATTTGTTTGGTCGCTAGCTCTCGAAACTCATGTGCAAATATGTGTTACTGGCATGTAGTAGTTGACATATTACTGTGGAAGTGACAAACTAGATCTCCATCTACATTAGATTGGACCAGTCCAACAAGCACACACAACACCTTGCTACGTACAGCGAATTGTGAACAACTATTGAAACTGTACAACAAAGAGCGTTCGCAATACACGCCCTTAATCTACATTGATTGACAGTTCACTAGCTTCAAATTGTTGATCTTTGTATTGAAGATGGCAGGGATCATCATGACATCCAACAGCTCCATCCTTAATCCCAGTTTAGTGTGTCTTTGATCAATCTTACAGAAAAATAGGGATTACCTTTGCAATATTGTGTGAAACATCGTAGATGACATGCATGTCAAGGTCGTCAGGCGTGGTGTTGAACTGCTTGGCCACTGCCTGCCTGGTGAGGAAAGTCATGCTGGACCGGTTGACCCAAGCATAGTTAGCAGCCGCTGCCATTCCCTTCAGGTAGTCCTGACCCTCCTGGGAGCTGATGCGGGCGCAGGCCAGCTGCCGGTCGTTGACCTCAATCTTGTCCCTCTTCATGGCTTTCTCCATCTGAACCAGAGCATCTTCGTGAAAGGAAATGATAACAACACAAACTCATTGAGGACCCATTGATTTTTGCTATAACACGCATTTTCCCATAGACACCTGTCCGAGTTTTATCGCGACTCGTCTTCAACGAGTTAACTTTCAAACAGATATGCTAACTTTACAAGAATGACAGCATTCTTTAAGTTCAGCATTTGTTACTGTGCTTGCTGACAACGACTCCCCTTTAGCTGACAATCACAAGTGATTTTAAACTCCCAATGATAAGACTTATATCAGCACAAGCATTTGTTATGGATAACAAAAATGTATCAGACCACTGAAAACACTTCTTTCAATTGTGAATGCTTCTTGAATAATGACTTTGCAAAGTATTTGCACATTGATGAAAGAAAGATATTATTCAGAGGGGTGAAGGTTCAGGTGTGAGTTTCTTCAATTTGTCTCCCTCTACAAATTAAATTTGGTAAGATCGCATCAGTTGCGATCTTACCAAATTTAATTTGTAGAGGGAGACAAATTGAAGAAACTCACACCTGAACTATTTGCACATTACAATTTTTTTTAAGTTCTGTGAGATTGAGCTTCCCATGAAAATTGCAGTAACAAATACTAGTTGCTCCTTCAACTATGGTATTCTTCAGACAAATTTGGAAGTTTCTCCACATTGTATCCTCACACAATATAAAAGTGTGCAGGCTCAAACTCCATTAAATGTCCATATGCAGGCTGACTGCTTGTATCATTGTATAAAATGTACATGGAGTCTTCATAATAAACAAATTGAATAAATTCAAATGGATCCTGCCTGTGGGAACAGCAGTCAAATACAAACCAATGCATTGTCAACAAAGGCATCTGAAGTATTAGTAAAAAGAGCTTGTACTAGGAGAGTACCTGGGACAGATGAAGAACAAGAACTGAACTCTGTGATCATGCAGATGCAAAGTAACAATTCCAGTAGACTTGTCTTTACCTGTTGCGACCTGGTGACCAAGTCCTCTGCTACCACTGTGGATCATGACACACACCTGACCCTTCTGGTCAATACCCATCTTCTTGGCAGCATGGTCGTTGAAGATTTCATCCACCACTTGGATCTCGGCATAGTGGTTACCAGCACCCAATGTACCCAGCTGTAATGCAAAAAAGAAAAAAAAAATGCCATCATAATGTTTCCTTCCTCCAAACAACAGGACTACTTTGTCTTCTGTTGTTAAATAAATAATTTCTAAATCAATCAGACTTGTCTGAAGTAGCAAGACTAGATAGATGTAAAAATTGGAATTTGGGATTGGTATCAGATATGTGTGCACACACACACATACACACACACACACACACACATTATTGTATTGGTAGGTGGGATGACATCAGACACAAAAAGTTCCAATTTGAGCAACCTACATCAGCATCATTAACCAAAAATCCATGACATCATACTATAATTTCTGTTGTTACATTTACTCTTTTTTCTATATGACTGACAGCCCTTTGTGATGGGACGGGAGGTGAAATCTGACCTGTGGTAGTCCTCTCTTCTTGGCCCTGGCGCTGACCTTGCTGGGGTCTGCCTGCAGCATCCTACCGTACTCCTCACAGTGTTCCTTGTCCTCTGCCCACGCATAGCCTGAACGGTGTGGACAGAAAAATCAAAATATATGTTGAAATCTCTCTATTTTTTCTTTCAGATCACTGTCCAGTCCTGAAGCGACACCATGAACGGCTGTAGTTTTCTCATCCAGCAAATGGCAGCACAAAAACTTTTGAACGAATTGCATGATATTTCTCAAAGTTCACTGATGTGTTTTCAAACATTGCTGAATTTACTCAGTCTACATACAATGTACACATGTCTATATTTGGGTATTACTCCAATTCACACCTGAGCACAGTCAATAATGTGTCATATACACAACATTTTCAAGCTCAGAGATTGAAACCATTTAACAGAAACAAACAGCATGACCTGTAATGACTGGATGTGTTGTTGCTAATTTGCAGTGAAGTTAATATGATGTTTTTGTACTTTGCTAAGAGTTCATTGAAGTAAAATTATGTGTTTGCATATGCTAGTAGTATATTTAGAATCACTGCTTACTATTAAACAAAAAATCTGACTTAGGTTTGACAACATAATCTCTAGTAGTGAGCCATACAAGCATACATAATGTATACTATGATCAGCACTGACATGTTTCATTCATTTGCATAATTTCACAAAATCGTGAGCTTTAGATCTGCAACGCGAACACGACGACGCAGCCTCCCAGTTTGAACAATAGAAATAGCCGTCTCACGTAGGTGCAGAACACCATTTTTGACCAATTTAGCATCGTCTTAGCATTCACGTGCCAGATCTTTCCCGTTCAGCATAATTGCTCTTCTTAATTGTTGTTGCTTTGGCAATGCACAATCATACAAAAGCACACTGTTATTGACACTTGATGGATATGAATTCTATGAGTGCATTGACAATAACAATGCACACTTCTGCTTCCCTTCAAACACACCTGATAGTCTGGTCTCCTTAGCTGCATCTGCTCATTAATGCTAATGACAAGCCTATTTGTGGGACTACAGCATGAACACTTATTCATACTGGCACTGTTGGTATCTTTCTATTGGGACTTTCTATTGGGAATTGAGTGTGAAAGTTGTGCTCTCAGTTTCTCCCTGTTTGTTTACCTAATGGGAGCTGCTAAATTAGGCAACACAAAACATCAGTCACAAAACAAGCAGGCAAAATAACACTGTTTGAGGCATAACATGAGTAATGTTCTGACAAGCATTAAGTCATGGCAATGAAACATAACTATTGCATCCTGAAGAATAAATTCTTCACTGCCTTCATTTTTATGGAGAATGAATGCCCTTCCAGCAGTGTTTTTTTCCTTACCTTCTCTGAGAGACCAGTCCATTCCCATTTCTAGTGCCTCCTCCAGCTCCCTGATGAAACATAAAAGAGAAATAAATTCAAACATCCAATGCTATTCTAACCTCTCCATAAAGAGATCTTGGTGATGTTATGCCAAGAGTGCAGATTCAGTAACTTCTCTTTTTTTTATAAATCAATGGTGTTTTGGCTTTTTCTTGAACCTAAACACAAGTTGTTTAGCTAGAGTAAGGGTGAGGATAAAAATAAATAGATGACAAATTAAGACACATTAAGCAATGACATTATAAGTCCAGTCCTGTGAGGTTACTACTAAAAGTCTGAATACTCCAGTGGCACATGTGAAGGCTCCATGTCAACATTTTGACATCTTTGCTAATAGTAAGTTCAGCCACAACTGTTGCTTCCCTACTGGCAATGCAACTACATAATCACGATAACATAAAATAGACAATTTTTCACATAGGGACCTACCAACTTTTC
The DNA here is from genome assembly GCF_040938485.1 of Diadema antillarum. Lineage (NCBI taxonomy): Eukaryota > Metazoa > Echinodermata > Echinoidea > Diadematoida > Diadematidae > Diadema > Diadema antillarum. The sequence continues at coordinate 1,467,572 of NW_027271406.1, read as the reverse complement.
TTTTAAATAAAATGATATGACATTCTTGCTCTTGCTTCATGCTTCCATGCTCTTACATTCACCAACATCCTTGAATATATGTTTGTTCTCACATTTCCAACCTTAACCCGTCGAGGATGAGTCCCCAGTGTACTCGGGCAGACGTCTATGGGAAATGTGTGTTGTAGCAAAATTAGCCCATCTTCAAGGGGTTAAATCACCACCCTTCCCAAAACATCACAACAATATCTGGATTCAAAGAAGGCTGATTTCCTTAGACCCATGCTTATTGCCTAAATATCCCCCAATTCCCTCACTACCATCCACTCCCCCCCCCCCCCCACCCCACATCCACCAGTGCTCTACTCACTTGGCTCCCATGGGGATGACACCTTTGGACCCCACCCCGACAGGGATGTGATCGAAGAGGGACTGGGCCAACTGTTCCTTGACTGGCACGACATCTTTCTCAGTGAGGTTGGTCCTCAAGAGACGCACGCCACAGTTGATGTCGAACCCTACTCCTCCAGGGGAGACCACCGCCTCGGGATTGGACATGTCAAATGCTGCCATGTTGCCTGCATAAACACACAATAACATCTATCTGACTATCTGTAAAATACAAATGGCAGGTAAACATCTTCAACAATACATAACCTATAAATAAACATGCTTACATACCCCCAGTAGATACAAATGAGATGTATACATCAAATCAAACTGTATATTTGTTTTTTGATAGACCAATACATAGTCTGTTTTGTTGAATTTCTTTAGTTTTCCTGACTTTTGGAGAGAATGTCAAATATACAATTCTCTCTATATAAAAAAACTTTCTCATTGCAATAGGCTCTGTGAAGAATACAAGGAATGATGCATTTTTAGCATGTCTCCTCCATTTCCTGCAACTTTAGTTTTGATTCAATATTCTCTTGCTTTTTTTCATGCGTAGTATTGTTAACTTCACATATTTTTCTTTGTTACGACATTGTATTGATGTTGTGTTATTTTGTGTATGAAAATGTTGTTGGAAATGAAATAAATGAAATGAAATGAAATGAAATGAAATTTTACACTCAGCTACATAAAATAGCACTTTACTGCTTTAATGTCTGGCAATGTAGTTTTCCCTCGACCTGTCAATGATAAACGATTCCATTATTTTGGGATTAATCAAACTTCTAGATTACTTCAATGAAAACATTTCTGTCTGAATGTATACTTTAATGAAACAAATCAAAATCATTCATCAATAAACATCCATGGACATTCACAAAATACTGGAAGGTTACTTCTTTGGATAGAGAGTGAAGTCCCAATGGATAATAAAGGTCATCGATATCAATCACCCAACATTATCTACATTTGGATACAGAATTTGTAGCCTTGATAAAATGTATGTGGTAAAGCTGACCACATCTGTGTACGTACCAATGGCAAAGCCATATCCAGAATGTATATCTGGAAGCCCGATGGAATATCCCACGATTCCTGGTAGGGCAGCGACATTGGCGACTTGCTTCACAGCAGGAAGGAAGCCTCCAACTCCTGAGATAAAACATGGCATGATAACTCTCATTGATACATTGACACACACAGTAAATACTTGGATGCTCATTCAAACCTAGAATTTATGATATTGATTATGAGTAGGCAAGCCCAGATTGAGTGTAACTCTGCAGAAAATGTGCCACATCTCTCTGGTTCAAATATCTACAGGTAGTTCAAATTCTAACATATAAATGGTGAAAATCTATATTTCATAAGATGGTTGTAACAAGTGATGCACATTACCTGAAGGAGTAGTGGTATAGTGCAAAAGCACATACATCATACTACTTTGTACCCATTCTCAATTCAGTCCAAGAGATATAAGTATGAATGAAGGTAGTGTCCACACTGCTCTTCTCTTTTCAACTGTCCCTAAATGACACTTGCATTCCCCACAGCTTGATATCTATCATTTTATATTTTCCCTTTTGAAAGTTGCACCAAAAACATTGCAGGTGATATGCATAATTATGAAGGCCATCTCAACTGGAAAATACACAATGATTTAAATGAAAGGATACAGATCTGATATTCTTGTTTTACGAAATCATTCAATTCAAAAGGCAAAGAAGCATTTAGAAAATGGGAATTCATAGTCAAACAAGACATTTTGTAATACATATGTTTCATATGAATTAATTGATACGGAAGTGCTTAAAAATGAAATCTTTACCTTTTGTTCTACAAGCTTGCTGCAGTTCTTCAAACATAAGTTTTTCCAACTTCGGATCAACAAAGAATCTTCCTTCCACCTTGACAATTAATAACACACAAAAATTCAACTTCAATAACATGGTTAATTTGCAATTACCACCTCAACATGACGCACTAAGAATGGAGCAAAACTCTTCATGTTGGCATTTCCCAACAGCACCACATAGATTGTATCCTAAAAAATTCATAAACCATACATACTTCACATATTCAATGACGAGTTGATTACTTAAAACTGTAAATGAAATAACATGACATTATGTGATTAGCCGATTCCTAACTTTGTAACCTACACTGTAAAACATGATATATCTGTGGCATGAAATTTTCACGAATTGGAGCCAATGGCCTCTTTTGTGGCATGAAATTTTCGCGAATTGCCACTGGCATGCAATGCATACAGTGTAGACAAGAACTTTCGTGTGCATTTTATTTTCGCAGGATCGGTACATACATTTGTATGAGAGCCTTCAGTCTGTACAGGAGAGAGATTCCGTGAAGCTTGATGTAGTCTCCGCAGAACATATCTCCTATGATAAACACAGACTGATATTTTGGTCTAACCTAAATCGAAATTGCATTGTAATTGCACAAATACCTGCATATTGTTGACGAATCCCTTCTTAATTTGCCAGCAGTTGTCATCAAGCTTCTTGAGGTATTTGAGTTCCTCATTGTACGACCTTATTATTGTAGACATCTTTGTAGGATTGCCTGTGGCAGTTAACGAAGACGATGACAATGGACTAGCACTCTCTTTACAATAGAAACCTGTTGATTTAAACAGAAACAATAAAACAAAAATTGATTAGATCCTACAGTGCATAAATACATTTGTACATAACACAACCCTATCTCAGGGTTATATCAATATGCATTTTTTAAGGCTGCCATTTTTAAAGCAAATTAGAAGTTTAAAATCAAATACTAATAGCAAAGTCAAAGCAAGCTGCCTTCAATTTGACCACGAACCATTCCAAATTCGACCACCACTGGTGGGAGCTATCTCGGAAAGGTACTTAACGTTAAAGTTCTAGTACTTCTAGTCTAAGAATGTGGTTTCTAGTTCTTGTAGTGATGAATGCAGACAATCTAACACTAGTAACAGTTAGAATCTAGACCTGGAAATAGTGAGATTGGTATATATCGAGAGTGGTCTAGATATCTATTTATTGATAAATCTGGTCAAATCTGTTCTCAGCTAACATTAGACTGTCTATCAAATTAATTGGGACCTAAATTATATCACTGACCAGCTAGCTGACAGGACACTTCTCCCACCTTTGCTCTGTCGGTGAAACCAAGTGTTTGAAGCTCCTTGGTGAAACAACAATGTCAGTCTCCTTTATCCAGTCTCGATCACACACTCTATGATCCAAAGTTACTTTCACGCAATATATCAGTTTATTCCTCGACTATGACACCATCAGCTGTAACGTTAAACGTAAAACAGGGTACTCTCTTGTATTAAAGTTGTAACCTTGTTAGACCAATTCCGGTGAATGACGTTTTTATGCACAAGCCACGTAAAGGCAACAGTACAATAGTATACTAGGAGTAGTACACTACCGGTATTGCGCAAACGTGTCGACATCAACAGTGAGTGTATCACGTCTCGTGTAGCTGTCAGTCCCTACGGCACACACCGAGCAAGCTCCGCCTACGCTTGCGGTTGCAAAACGTGTAACGTTAGGCTTGTGTGACTGCTGTTCAACTACATTTCTACAGATATATACAGACAGTACACTTTTCTCTTAAATGCTACAGCTGGTATCGACGTGATAAATACCCTTACCTAAACTGATCACAGGAACAAGGAAGAGTTAGGTCGTCCAGTTTTGAGGCTTTCACATGAAACAGTGTGGTCGGTCCTTCTCTACTTCTGGGACGAGCACGAGATGGAGGAAGAGAGCGAGCTTCAGCGCAGCAAAATGTGCTGTAATATGGCTGTGTGTATTATGTGTGTGTGTGCGCGCGGTGAAGCTAGACAAGTGTGTGGTGAGCGAATGATGGTGAAATTATACTATCGATAAATAGCACTGAGCAATAATCGATTACTAGTAACGGTGTATACAGTACAGTAATATAAAGTTGCATGTAATATTGTGCATTACATAATACAATTAGAAATTTAAACTACAGCACTGGCGTAGCCAGGGGGGGGGGGGGCGATGGGGGCGGTCGCCCCCCCTAAGATTTGGACCGGGGATTTGGGAGGCGGAAAAAAAAATGCGTGTATACTATATGCATGCACATGAAGCGGGTCTCCTTTGCAACCTTTCATCAAAATAAGATATTTTTTTTTTTAATATTTCACTCAAAGTGTGCACCAGATCGTTGAATTTCAATTCAAAATATGCAAAATTTCTCGTGCTTCGGAGGGGGTATCCCCCTCCCAAACCCTCCCCCTCTGTGCCTCTTTCCCTAGCTAAGTACACTTTTTAGATTTACAAAAAATTCTGAATAATTCTGAGTGCACAAGACTTATCATTTATATTCCGAAAACTGAAGGTTCCCTCATGTATAAGGGGAATTTCCCCTTTTAATCGACCCTTTCCTCCCTCAGCCCCCCCCCCATCATTTTTTTTTTTTTGGGGGGGGGGGTGATTTCCCAAATGTTGATTCCATCAATTATGCGTATACGAGATATCTCAATTTCAACCTTAAAAAGATAAAAGCTCCATCGGAAGGGAAGGGTGGAGATAACACTCGCCCACGCCTTCTCCCTGCTTGCCCCCCCCCCCCTTCACCCCGCCATGCAAAGAAGTGGACTGTGGCTATACCCAGATCGCTTTATTTCAATTCTAAAAACGCAAAAGCTCCGCGAGAAGTATTGCACCAAAAATTTGCACCAGATCGCTGAATTTCAGGTCTGAAAACGCAAAATCACCTTCGTGTGGGAGGGGATATGCCCCTATCTACACCCTCGTGTGCATGCTTTTTCTGTTTGATTGCTGAACAGACAGCGTTCATGATATTCAGTGTAAGAATTAATACAAGAAGACTAGTGTATTTAAATTATACCATTTTATAGGCAATTGTTCAATAATAATCTATACACTAAAATATACTGCAACCTTAAACAAGTGGGACTGTTTCAACTCGTTAAAACACGCAAAAACATGCATCAAATTGCACCATTTGCAACATCAAAATGCAAAAAGTTCTCACCGTGGGAGGGGGACACCCCCCTCCCACACCCTCCCCTACCCCCTCGCTCGCTCCGCTCGCTCGGGTTCAGTCGCGTTCATGATATTCAGTGAACAGAATTAATACAAGAAGTGTATTTGAATTATACCATTTTATAGGCAAATTGTTCAATAATAATCTACACTAAAATATACTGCTACCATAAACAATTGGGACTGTTTCACGTCGATAAAACGCGCAAAAACATGCATCAAATTGCACCATTTGCAAAATCAAAATGCAAACAGTTCTTACCGTGGGAGGGGGGACACCCCCCTCCCACACCCTCCCCTCCCCCCTCGCTCTCTCTGCTCGCTCGGGTTCAGTTGCGTTCATGATATTCAGTGAAAAGAATTAATACAAGAAGTGTATCTAAATTATACCATTTTATAGGCAAATTGTTCAATAATAATCTATACTAAAATATACTGCTATGTACCTTAAACAAGTGGGAATGTTTCACGTCGATAAAACGCGCAAAAACATGCATCAAATTGCACCATTTGCAAAATCAAAATGCAAAAAGTTCTTACTGTGGAATCCCACACCCTCCCCTCCCCCTCGCTCGCTCCGCTCGCTCGGGTTCAGTCGCGTTCATGATATTCAGTGAACAGAATTAATACAAGAAGTATATTTGAATTATACCATTTTATAGGCAAATTGTTCAATAATAATCTACACTAAAATTTACTGCTACCTTAAACAAGTGGGACTGTTTCACGTCGATAAAACGCGCAAAAACATGCATCAAATTGCACCATTTGCAACATCAAAATGCAAAAAGTTCTTACTGTGGGAGGGGGACACCCCCTTTCCACACCCTCCCCTACCCCCTCGCTCGCTCCGCTCGCTCGGGTTCAGTCGCGTTCATAATATTCAGTGAAAAGAATTAATACAAGAAGTGTATCTAAATTATACCATTTTATAGGCAAATTGTTCAATAATAATCTACATCAAAATAAACTGCTACTATAAACAAGTGGGACTGTTTCACGTCGATAAAACGCGCAAAAACATGCATCAAATTGCACCATTTGCAACATCAAAATGCAAAAAGTTCTTACTGTGGGAGGGGGGACACCCCCCTCCCACACCCTCCCCTACCCCCTCGCTCGCTCCGCTCGCTCGGGTTCAGTCGCGTTCATGATATTTAGTGAAAAGAATTAATACAAGAAGTGTATCTAAATTATACCATTTTATAGGCATGTTTAATAATAATCTACATCAAAATAAACTGCTACCATAAACAAGTGAGACTGTTTCACGTCGGTAAAACGCGCAAAAACATGCATCAAATTGCACCATTTACAACATCCAAATGCAAAAAGTTCTTACCGTGGGAGGGGGGACACCCCCCTCCCACACCCTCCCCCCCTCGCTCGCTCCGCTCGCTCGGGCTCGGTCGCTTCGCTCCCTCGCAGACTAACCGCCCCCCCTAAGATGAAATCCTGGCTACGCCGTTGAACTACAGTAGTTTGAAAAAAAAAGTTTCAGATTGGATCATGAAATGAATATGAGTGGGGATTTATATTCAGTGAATTATTCTTACAATAAAGGACTTTACCACTTACTAGATGTTTGACAAAAAAATAAGTTCAAATTTGTACACTTATTGTTCCTATTGCCATAAAGAGAAAAAAAACACTCTACACATTTATATCAAACATGCGAACTTTCTACGAATGTTTAGGAAAAGTGCAGCACTTTTTTATTATGTCGATTTGCAGCAGTTTAGTTGGAATAGATCCTTTTTTTTTATATTGATTTACCAGACAAAGGAAAAGATCAATAAGCTAATCATATTTTTTCGGGCCACGAAATTATTTTTTAGGAAGGAAAGAAAACACACCGATTTGATTAGAATAAAAGTTCTGTAGAACCAGAGAAGGAGAAGAAGAAAAATTAGCAATTTACAAGCAATCTAAGTTTCGATACATTTGGAGAAAACTGGATTAAAGATAGATATATTTATATTCCTCCCTATACAGCATTTCTGCATGTTTTCTCTAACACTATGTTTTTTTTTTTATACCGTGTAGACTTCCCGTATACCGTATCTCCAATTTTGCAAACTCATTTCCTTCGTTAAACACCGTGATGTTATTTATGCATTCATTTGCTGCTAAGCAATCATATGTTCCTGCGCCGGAAATAGAGTACAAATGAATGAATGAATGAATAAATGAATGAATGAATGAATGAAAAAAGTTTAAAAGTGTTAAAGTTAAATTCGCTGGAATGTAATGTGTTTTGTGTGTATCAAATAAAGATTATGTAAAATACATTACATATGATAGATTACATTATTTAATCACAAATTTTGTGTTTAATTGCGCAGGTTTTGTGTGTATAGCGTTATATAATCATAGGGAGATTCAGAAGGCGTATCAAGCATGCATTCATGAAATTCGAACTATTTGGAATTGTGTTTTTGGACGCGGGGCAATGACATTCTGTAAAAGGGTATTTTAAATAAAATAATGATCTGTGGTGATACGATGTTTTTGATAATGCATACTACATATAGGCCTATGTTTGTTTACCCCAGGTTGTCCCGGTGTGTAGGCCTACACTGTGATGATCTATATGTCCCTGGTCTAACCATTGTAGATTCATTAAGTTAAATTCTCTGGATTGGAAATGGTTGTTGTTGTTGTTGCTGCTGCTGCTGCTGCTGCTGTTGTTGTTGTTGTTGCTGCTGCTGCTGTTGTTGTTGTTGTTGTTGTTGTATTGTTTGTTTTTCTGTGTGAGGATTATGCTTATAATATAATCAGGCAGTAAGTTTTGAGCTATATGAAGTGGAATTATAGAGAGATTGTGAGAGGAAGTATACGGTTATGTGCCACGGGCCGGCGCCGCGTTTTAAAAGGGGGGCAGTTTTAATTGGTATGAAATAAAAAAATTAAAAAAAAGCTTTACCACATTTTTCTAGTGCCACTTCCGGATGTTAAAAAAAAAGTGGGGCCCAAGTGGTCAGACCCTGTTTATTCTATAATTATTATGCAAAAAGAGTGGGCCCACTCAAATAGTGTTATATACTGAAAAATTGAAGCTCTTTGAAAACGACAATTGATAAAACTGCAATTAATCAGTCATGTGATTTGTATTATGTATATAAAGGTCTATTATACATTTGCATATATCACAGACTGTGTTGATTAGGTTTTGTTGTTTACGTGTTTTGCCATGATCAATTGGTTATTGCTGACCAATGCATGGTCTATACATAATCTGTCAAAAAGTTGCTTTTCTTTATAACAATGACGAAAAATAACATGGTCAAGGTATTATAATTACCTTTACAAATAATCATACTGTTCAATCATGTTGACATGCATGTAAAGAAAGTTAGCCTGTTGTTGATTTTGTAAGGTCATACTAACATTGTAAGAGTAATGCCAGAACAATTTACTGTAATCAGATTCAAAATATAACCTGTCTGATTAATTGCTATTGGCCAACAGGTTTGCCTCAGACACTCTGTCTCCCTTGATTATAATTGCCCCAATTTTGAGTACGACCAACTGATAATAATTACTCATCACGCAAAACATTACAAACCTGAAAAAAAAACAACTTCGCGGCCGAATAGATACTAAAACAACATGTTTTGATCAAGTCTCTCTTCTATACAATCGCTCTTGGTCTTGCATAAACTCCCTCACGTTCAAACGCATTTTACAACAACAAACATTGTGTGCTATGCGTGATGCTGCCTAAACGCAAACAAGCGTAATCATCTCTCTTATCTTCTCAAAGTAGCATCGGAAAACAAACAAGTCTGCGTTTGTTTTTCATAGTTTCTTAATGGTTTTGCTATGTGTTGTGTTTCAGGGAAAACAATAATTGCACACAAACAAAATATCTCCATGGAGTCACCAGATATAAGACTACTAAGAAATGATGATAATAAGAGTCATTCGGTTGGCATTTAGACTGTAAACATTATAATATGTACATTAATCATGTTGGCGTATATCATTCATCGCACTCTCTCGCTTTTCTCCTTTATACATGTTATTGATGTGTTTCCTCTAAACCGGTTATATAGAAATGAAGAAATAAACTGGTAATGCATTGTTACCAATAAAGAATGAGTTCATTCGACTCCAAATTTCAGCGGTCTTCGCCTTCTTCAGGAGTCTATAAACAATCCATTGTCAAGACTCCTGAAGAAGGCAGAGGCCGCTGAAAATTTGAGTCGAATAAACTCATTCTTTATTGGTAAACAATGCATTACCAGTTTATTTCTTCATTATATATATATATATATATATATATATATATATATATATATATTCCCCATCTCTCTCCTTCTCTCTTTTCTTCCTTTTCTTCTTATTCTTTTCTCTCTCTCCAGGTAGAATAATGGACAAGAATGGGTCATTCATACAGGAAGGGGTAATTTTTGATTTGATTTATTGGTTTCTGTATCATCATTGTACATACACACATTCATGTACAGACATGAATATAATAATAATATATATATATAAGTATTTTCTTGTTCATTGCCTGTGTACAATGCACAGCAAAAGTACAACAAAAACATACAACAATGAATAATACAGAGGGGCTACAGCATAAGCGTAGCTTGATTTGCGGGCAGCCCCCGTAGCGTAACATAATATAATATACATCGGAAGGAGAATAGGAGGGAGGGATGACTTGCATAGAGATAGGATAGTTGAAAGGAGAAAGGGAAGGGTGAGGTTTGTTGTGACTACGTAATCATCAGTGTTGTTATCATCAGTCCTAGAGCCACCATTAAAAATATGATTTAAACTTCTTGACAATTATTCAGGAGAAGCACCTTTCTCCTGGGTTTAGTAATGTTAGCCTTCTTTGTCTTTTTTTGACAGCATGATACTGTATGTTATAAGTAACAGGCCGGTATCTATAAAGGGACGCGCAAACGAACTGTTTTGCTTTGCTTTTGTTTTGTTTTGCTGGCGAACAGGGTCCGCTTGAAGTTTGTTTTAATCACGCAACAATGAAATAATCTGGTTTGTTTCGTTATTGTTGTTTTTTCCAATTAGATGAAATTAGATTTAGGTATTTTATCGTCTAAAAATATAAATTACACCCAAAGCGTACAGACCTTGGCCCTGTTTCATAGAGTTGTTCGTAAAGTTACGAACGACTTAAGAACGACTGTTGATCAGTTCTGATGTGCTGTACTTATCAGAATTTCCCAAATTAAACACAAGAACTGATCACCAGTCGCTCTTATATAAGTCGTTCGCAATTTTACGAGCAGCTTTATGAAACATCCCCAGATCGTTGAATTCCAATTCGAAAAGAGCAAAATCTCTTTGCGCTTAGATTTAGATTTTTCAAGAATTCGAGCAGTAAACACTTGTAAATAATAAAAAAGTATATAGTTTGTTACTGATTTTTAATTTTGCAATTCCAATAAATGACGAATATATTACAGTCTAACTTTCAATTACCTAAAACTTTCCAAACATTCTACCCCAAGTGTAAATCAAGTAGGCTACATGGCCGGCGACACGTATTTGAAAGTGGAGGGGTAGTTAATATTTGTGGTGTCACTTCCGGGTTTCATCAGCTGGCTGCTACCACTTCCGGGGTAAAAAAAAAAAAAGTGAGGGGGTCCCAAGTGATTAGACTTTATGTATACCTATGTAACATAAAAAGATGGGGGCCCTCCGTTCCGCCTACCTTGAAGTATACGTGAATTTCAAGTCTTCTAATACAAAATGTTCAGTCGTGAGGGAGAGGAAAATACCCCATTCCAACACCTCCTTACTCGCTTCAATACTAAAAAATTGGAGAATTTTGCCCCCCTCCCCCCATGGAAAAGTTTCAGCATGCGCCAATGCCCTTCTATCGATCGTAAATCGCTCGATCGATTTACTCACAGTATAGGTTCACGATTTTCAATTTTGAATTTTGAAGAAAAAAATGATAGTTACGATCCCGTGTTAAATTTTTCAGCTGATACGATCAAAGCATAAGACACAAAGTAACGTGATCCAACAGTTACAGCATGACAAAATTTTGATTGTGATTCTCACATTTTACTCAACACTTGACCACAATGGTGTGTATTCACATACATGAACATGGGACGTCACTGAAATCGTGAATTACGCTGTAAAATGTATATCGTATTGAATTCAGGCAACAATGCACACAAGTGATATCGGGATGATAACTATATCTTATACCGCTTTCATTAATTTTTGGTCATTATAAAACCAATCAAAGATAGACCAATCAAAAGTAACATTGTATCAATGCATGCAGAAACATACAAATTGTCACAACTTGCACATTCAAATAATATTATATACATTCTTTTCAATATTCAACAGACTTTGCCAGACTGATATTGTGTACAACTGATATTGTTTCTGCCAATATTGCACAAAACCTAAAGAATCTTAAAGTAAATCTAAACAAACGGAATCATAGAACTTAAATAGCCATCACGGTTACACACTCTTACGCTGCTAGAATTTGCTTTCTTTTTATGTACGTGATAAGTGAGATCTCATCAACAATGCTTGTCAATCACAAAAAAAGTTTCAAACTACATTGTATAAACTACATATCCTACTTTTTTAAAGCAAAAAACATTGAAGTAAATTAGTCAAGTAAGTTATCGAAACTCAAATATTTTTGTAAAAAACAATATGAAGTTTCACTTGCAAAGAAAATGTGTTTACAGTCTTCTTAAATCTTTGTCATAACTCATCTTGATGTTCCTCATTACGGTAAGAGCACAGCTGTCAGATATAAGAGTATACATTTTGAACGTTTGAACAGATTACAAAATAGTATAGATCGATATGTATACATGCACAATTGATGCTGGTGAGGATTGTCCAAAACAGCGAGACTTCACCGAGATCTAATGGTCATGATATCTGCATGACCAACATTAGTTCTACAGAATGTTTATATCGTAGTGGTTCTCTTTCTAAATGAGATCGGTCGGCACAGCTGTCTGCCAACGAGGGCCTCGTGATCACGTCGAATCTTGTCCAACTGCTGCTGCGATATCGGTGGCGAACGAAGGTGTCTTCTCGGTGTTGTCGGCGGTTGCGGTTGACGAGTGAGTTTCCGTGGTTCTGGAAACTTCAGATTTTCGTCGAGCCCGTCGACGGACTTACGCCACACATTGTCGACGCTGTTACGCGGCTGTGTGTCGAACGCGCTCAAGGAATGCCGAAGGACGCGGAAAAGAGAACCGTGGTACATCTCGCCCATTTCCTTGCCGTCGATGCATAACGCCGAGTCGCCGTTGTCGTTAGTGATGTCGACGAATCTCGCAGTCGGGGCGGGATCACTGTTGCGTCTCATAGCGGCATCCAAACGAGGCAGGGCCGAAAGACTCAATGTCTTCCGTCGATGTGGTGAGTTGGTGCGTGAATTACTGTGAGAAGTCGCCAACTGCTGCCGAAGTGGTGACGGTGTTCGTGAAGTGGGTGTGTGTGGAGGAGTCCTCTTTGGAGACAGATTCGGCCAAGTGTGGTTGTCGACACTGTGCCTAGAAAAACGGTTCCACACAGAAGTTTCAGAGTGTCTTCTGACTACGACTCTGTCTTTATCTGATGGAATGTTGTGCTTTGGAGGGACAATTTCAGCACGGGATTGACTCCTCTGCCTAAGGAGCTGTTTTAAATCTGACTTTGCAACAATCGTAATATTCTTTGGTGAAGCTGATTTGTTTTCGTCACTCTTAGGGATCTCCTGTTCATTGCTGTTAGGTTTAGACGCATTTTCCGGAACTGTCTTCGACAGTATGATGCTGTCGTTACAGTTGACGTCCTCTGCTGGATTGCTCTCCTCTTCAGGAAACTTTTCGCGAACCTGGATGATTCTGTGCTGACAAGCGATGATGTTTTGGCGAGACTTGGCCAGGAATTCGTCATGAATCTTGCGGTTCATCTCCTTGGATAACTGCGCTATCGGCATGACTTCATTGGTTTTGAATCTGAATCGCGGGCTCGGAGATGGGTAAAGCAGTCTCTCCATCTTGTGAGTCTCTAGCTGAGTGCTCCGACACAACTGGCTACTTCAACTCGCTGCTATCCGCCTTATATACGCGTCAAGGTAACTTGCCTTTACCCGTGAGAGTTCATTATGACGTCACAGTATGTTAATACGTCTTTTCCAGCTGTCCACCATGCGGTGATCATTAGTGATACTCAATCGTCGTCATTATGATGCTGGAGCATATCGGGAAAAACATGCGAAGGGTCTCACTATGACGCTTGTAGAGATTTCTTCAAAGTGTAATGAACTCCTTGGTTTTCATGCGATTCAATCTTTTCAAATTCCGACGGAAAGCGAATACACCAAGGCAAATTTCTTCTAAGTATACCACCTAAACAAACCTGTTGTCCGTTGCTGAAATTCAAGTTGCGAACAGAACCCTGTCATCTTCAAATGTCTTTAATACACTCATAATCATAGCACTCTCTGCAACACGGGCTCTCCTCACTTTTTTTCGGACACGTATTCCCCACTTCTCGCTTTCTATGGTATGAGATTGCACTCAAGAAGTAATGAGCAAACCTATGCATCTCGCAAATTGTCACTCACTGTTTGCATTCGGGCTTCTTCAGCAGCTCGCAGGGAATTGACAATAACACAGTTATACTCTCGCAGCCTTCATTATCGCTGCGGCTGGTCAATGTTTGCCAAGCATTGTCAGGGATACTTAGCGTCGTCTCGATTTTGCTTTGAAGCATGTACCGTAGCGTAAAATACAAATCTTCAGTGCGATTGTGTAAATGCCTGTAATACATGTGAGCTTTTATTTCTTTCTTTTTTTGGAGGTCGACAGCGTAAGTTTCACACCATCAAACTTTCTAATGTCCCTTTCTCAATCAGTATACATGAAGAACAATGCTTTTCTGCTGTCGTGACCAACTGTGATGGAAACTCTTGAATTAAACTCTCACGTCGGGTTGAACCTCGAAGACAGACTTTCTGAAAGTCACACAATGCGAAGTATAAACCTTGTTTTTGTTTTTTCTTTTAGTATTATCTCCATCGTTAGCATCAGATTCTGTAAAACTGCCTGGGTGACAGGGAACTTTACAGATCTAAAGGTATCACATGACATGGAGAATATCGAGTGCAATGATAGTAATCGTGATGAGTATTTGTACATATAGTACATGTACTTTGCACTGTAATAAAAAGATTGTCTTTTCATCATTATTGTAGAAAATGATGTGAAATGGCCTATCAACTTTTTGGTAAAAACAAAAGATACAGATATAAACAGACATGATTGATCATTTTCCGTCTTTATAGTTATTTTCAAAGATCAAATCGTTAAAATGCTTGTAAGGTTAAAACTGTATATATAACATCAGCTCCGGATAATGTATGAGTTTTTTTCCCCCTAGTTATTATATCATACTTTGAACCTGCCTTAAAGATACCATGACAATGATGCAACAGAGAAGAGTTTTATAACTTTCATTGAACAAGTCATTGAGTGATTTCAAGTCACGTATGCTTTCTACATTTCTATACTTGCTCCAAAAGCCGTCCGGTGCTTATGTGGACAATTTAATTGCGTTCCCGGATGGTTTGCAGTGGCTAGTTTGCACATTTTACATAATTGACGTCACTATTTTGTTTTCTTTTGTTTTACTGCCGTGCATTCTTGTTAACAATCGAGCACGCAGACAAGTGCGTTCGTGTAATCTCCCATCGGGCACATGTACAGTCATGAATGTGGACGTAAATGTACATCAGACAGGGCGTACGACTATACCGTCAGGTGTGTAAAACCGTGACGCAAATTCTAATTGGTTTGTCATTGCCGAATGATCGACGTAAAGTAAGATTTTTTTCTTTGTTATGGAGGTTGTTTGTTCTTTTTTATGTTAAAAGTATTTCTTTTTCCTTTCGCTTTTCTTTTTTTTTTCCTGACTGGCATATGTAAAGGCGACTTTATCATCGCGCTTTATCAATCTCATAGATGTGTGGTACACTGTTTCATAGTCGCAATAGACGTCTCAATCATGGTATAGGCCATAAATATACAAAAAAATATATAAAACAAAAACAAACACAAAAATTAATAGTAATGTCCCCACAAAAAGCAAACACAAAACCAAGAAAGCTCACTACAAACAGAAACAAAGGAAAAGAAAAGAGACATCTTCGGTCACAATTAGCGCTTTCTTCCATTCTGTCCATCGTATCCCTTGTGATCATTGTAAGTTTGTTCTTCCAGCACCATACTCTTGGGAATACTCTTGAGATTAAGTTTCAGAGTTAAAACGGGTTGCTTCACGCAGTCCTGAATATTTGTATTATTATAGTAGATGATATTTACCAATGTTTACATTACATTGATGAGAAATGGGAAGTCTTCTCGAACATACTACATTATGTGCTTGCAAATCAACGATAATTAGGTCCCTTGACCAGACTTTAAACAGTTAAGTTTCGGGTACCAGGGAGGTCACCTCCCTGCGGATACATGATTGTGGTGTTTATTATTAGTGCCAAGTCACAAACGTGATACTTGTACTTGTACTCTGACCTACTTTGGTCTGCGCAAGCCCGGTCTAACAAAATAACATTGTTGTGCGTTTGGTCCGAATAAATTACATTGTTGTGCGTTTGGCCCGATCGGGTTCTTCACAGAGGTTCGCTCGATGAATGACTTCTGATACAAAGTTGAGTATATTTCAAAGACACTTTATTCGAGAGGTGTCTTATGGCATGTCCTCTCTCTCTTCGAGCGTCAGATTTTAAGTCTTTTTGCATCTTACAATTTCACTTCAGACATCGATGATACACAAATAGTCAATATTATATACGATCAAGGGGTGAATCGGGGTGGAGTCTTAATGTTAAAGAACGGGTTTCAATTGGGCAAAACTTTACACAACACTATGTATCTGTCTGCTATACTTGGACTGAAACTTTGCATCAGCTGTAGGCAAAACACCATGAACAAACAAACAAACAAACAAACAAACAACAGTAAAAATTATTGAGTATATTTTTGCCCCAGACCCATCAATCAAAATAATAAATATGAGCCTCGGAAATGTTTTCTTAATATTCGAACAAGCCTCGTTATACCCATCCTTTTGGAAAGAAATATGCACAGCTTATGGTGATTTACTTTCGGTTTATCATAGTCATTTCCAGTGCCAACCTTTGTGGAAAAATATCACTGTATTTTAGGGAGTGTGTCGGTTTTTAAACGAATGTGGTATAGAGAAGGAATTCGTTTTGTTAATGATTTGTTAGATGAAAGTGAAAATGTCACTATATCATTTATTGATTTTAAGAGGAAATATGATGTTGATGTTAATTTTTTAAAGATTATTTTGCAATGTGTCAAGCGGTTAAAAAAAAAAACAAGTTGTGATATAGAGATATGAGTAAGATGGAAAAAGTTTTGTCAACCATGCAGTTATACTCGATGTTTTAAATTTGGTTACTTAACAGCGTAAATCATGTTCGCATATATTGTTTATGCTGGGTTTGTTTGTTTGTTTGTTTGTTTTTTGAAGAATAAAGTAGGCCTATAATGTAAAGGATCTTAAAAATAGGATAGCAATTAACACAACTCGAGGAAAAGACTCCCATGACAATCTTTTTCGTTGGTCCCGTTGAAGATTATACTGTCAATAGCACGCCGGATATTAATCAGGCCTATATACTTACTAGAATTGTATATACAAATGAGATGATGAATAGAATTGGACTGATTGAAAGAAAAGAATGTTCATCTTATAATGCGTATGTTAAAATTTTACTACATTTTTGAGTGAGTGTCAAAATAGATCGTTGGTTGAAATAAGAGAATCGATAATGTTAATACTGGGTTAGGCCCTAGAAATAATATTTGCGACGGAAAATAAATTAAAATATGTATTATCAAATTGTATTATAGTCTAGTGGGATTTGGGGAAAATATGACTGTTAGAGGCATTTTTTAGCAAAAGTTGGCAACCGGTCTATTTTGTATAATTCAAGTACGCTGAATCCAAAAATTCCGGTTCCCAAGCGGAATTTTGAGTCTAAGAGCATCTAATTTGCATAAACAAAATGGCTGCCAATTCATTGCTTTTTTAAGTGTTTCGATGATCTAATTTTCATAAAATCTCCTTAGACATGCAGAAGTAGTAATAATTTCAGAAATTAAGGTGCAAAGACAATAGCTAGGTCATCAGTTGTTCATAACTTTCATTTGTATATGCAAATTAAGATGTGAAATATGCAAATTAGCAGTTGCCGCTGATACAGCAATGCATTAAGGCATTATACACTGTAGGCACATGTAGTACCTACGTGTTCACTTCTGTTTTTAATCATTTTAACAAGTTATCGTGCAATCAAAAAGTACTTGGTGTCGGAAGAGTCGAATAAAAAATTAATAATGCAAATATCTATGCAAATTGGTATACAAGAGGATACATAACTGGCAGGATTCTGGATTCTACAATGCATTGCCGCAATATATGATGATAGATATCATTGTATCAAGACCTGTTCACGATTCCTAGTGCAATAAAGAGATACAAGAACCAATTTTTAGTATTAAGATAAAACATGCATCTCATTTACATAATGAATTATGCAAATATTTTTCAATTTTCTCAACATATTTTCCCCTAAAACAAAGTTTTGCTATCAAAATGTACATTGGCGTACTGAAAAATAGATATGCTATTGGTCAAACAAAGTGTACATGGTGTCATCTGAGTCCGAGAAAAATCTAAAGTACCGGCATCAACCAATTCAGAATAAAAAAATGAATAACAATATTTGCAATAACGTATGCAAATTGGTAATACTACGACAGGCTTCGAGATTCTACAACACATTGCCGCGAGATATGAATCTGAATCATTATAGTTATAATTTCAAGACATAAGTTGATGATTCTTATGTGATAAAGAGATACAAAAAACAGCTATTAGACATACCATAATAATCTAATTTCCATAATGAATTATATAAATAGTTTGGCATTTCTATGGATATATTCCCTATAACAAAGTCTTGCTATCAAAATGTTCCTTGACGTACAGTATGTACTAAAATACAGCTAAGTTATTGGGCAAACAAGTTGCACTTTATGATGGCGTCAGATTCCGAAGTAAATAAAGTACTGGAATCAATCAATAAAGGAGAACTGAATGACACTGAAAGGAAATATGTTTGCAAATTGATATTCAAGAGGCCGTAGACCAGGCAGGTTTCTAGATTCTACAACGCACTGCAGCAATATATGAAAATGTTTTTTTTTTAACAGTTATAACATCGAGACCTGTTAATGATTCCAGGTGTGATTAAGAGATGCAAAAATTAACTGCAACTACTAAACAAGCACACATATATTATCTCATTTGCATAATAGATTATGCAAATATTCACCATTTTCTACGCATATTTACCACCAAAACAAGGTCTTGCCATCGAAGTTATCGGGCAATCACATAAATATACATTAAATTTAAAATCAAGTGGCAACTTTCATAAATCTCGTCTGCAAACATAATTTATGTGGGTTTTTTAATCTATCTCTTTACCCACTCTGCAGGCTCAAGGAAAAAACAAAAACAAAAAAAAGAATTGTAAGAAAAATCATGTTATCTCGGACAGTGTCGGAAACAGAAACGAAGGATGAACTTTGTAATTCTAGTCATCAACGCTTTTATATTTTGGCTGAAAAGAAACATAGTCTGAATCGAACAGTTTATTTCTCAATCGAGCTAAATTGATCTACGTTCCTGCATTGCACCATCACATTGTTGCTAACATGCACGCTCTGCTGTACATCGTAGGCCTGATTTGTGACATTTGCATCGGAATGTTCTGCATTGCTTTCGCATGCACATGAAATCATCTCAATGCAACTTTGCAGGATTGGAGCTAATTTTAAAATTGTAGAAAATGCGTGTCTGAAACTGATAATTTCTGTGGCTTGGCAGCCATTTTGTTTATGCAAATTAGATGGTCAAGATCGGTGAATTTCGCTTGGGTACCGGATTTTTCCTAACCCTCAAAATCTTAAAGTCTGCATACTAAGTATTTAATTTGCCTCTCAAAAAAAACAAAAGGAAATGTCAAAATTACTCTTCCAGTGTTAATGTATATATATATTTATCTGCATATTTCAGTCCTAATTTGCATAATTATGAATAAAATATACTATTTACCACCCGAGAAACGTTTATCCCTTAAATTGGTAATTCTATTCTCTGAACAAACATTTCAAATCACTTTTTTCCAACTCGTTTGCAGAGAATTTCTTGAAAATGCGTGTCTGAAACTGATCATTTCTGTGGCTTGGCAGCCATTTTGTTTATGCAAATTAGATGGTCAAGATCGGTGAATTTCGCTTGGGAACCGGATTTTTTGGATTCAGCATACTCAAATTAGGTAAAAGAGACCGGTTCCCAACTTTTACTCAAAAATGCCTCTAACACCATTTTAGAGAGCCCTTTTTCAGAAATCCCACTAGACTATTACTATGCTTGTGAGATACGAAATTTATTGTGAAATAAGATAAATAATTCCTCCTTTTAATGTAAAGATAACATGAGGGAATATTAGGGCCTATGATAGAGAAAATTTATGGCAAGAACTAATAATCATACAAGCCGCAAGTGTTTCAAAAAAAAAAGTGTCTGTTTGAATAGACACCTAGCTGTTCTCTTGACATGTAGGGCTCACACGGGTAAATAATTCCCCATAGAGACGTGTGTTAAAATTCAAATTTCAAAATATTCTGTAAAATAGCTGGGAGAAATGAGGTGTTTCATCTTCACTAACCTGGATAAGTGAGATATTACCTTAATTCATCCATCAAATTTCCAGGGTGGGTTCTTCTGCTCAAATTCTGTTCAAGGGTCCGCAAAGCCAGACCACGAGTTCTTGTCACTCAAAAAATCACCTATTTTCCGTACACGTACCCAATGAAATATAGTCCCCTCAAATTCCATCAGAAAAGCTTTCATCTTCCAACCAAAATGCAGTTTGTAGAGGAATTCATACTCAATATCTACAGTTATTCAGTTTTTTGCCATAACTACATTATTGATTTTTGATTAATTTTTTTCTTCATTTATTTTGGTATCTTCGGTACGAATTTGTGAAGGGGTCTGGGACAGTCCATTTTATTTACAGGTGTGAGCCCTGTATGGTCTGAAACACGATA
This sequence comes from Diadema antillarum, assembly GCF_040938485.1. Lineage (NCBI taxonomy): Eukaryota > Metazoa > Echinodermata > Echinoidea > Diadematoida > Diadematidae > Diadema > Diadema antillarum. Next base: position 1,446,955 of record NW_027271406.1, on the reverse strand, counting down.
TTTCATTGCCTGTTTTTCAAAGTACATGTACTTAGTTTGAAACATTTTGATGTATCCCTAATGAATGTTTGGTGTAGAATAGATATCACACATTGGGGGGGGGGGGGTAGAAAAATAAAAGAGAGAGAAATGTCATTTTCATTCATATCATTTTAGAGGGACTTGGTCGTCTTTGAAATATTGTTGATTTTACTCTCAGAGAAATTATTACAATGTATTTTACTACATGTTGTTTGTTTATTTGTTTGTTTGTGTAATTCGATGTAAACGATGCACTGTACAAGTACATTGTACTAGTAATGCGAGGGGTAGGGTCGGTCATCGGTGAGTACCGGTACATCATTCGTTTCACGTTGATCGGGATCGGCGATCGATCCGGCTGTGATAACGATATATGTACCGGTAACAAATTACCGGTGTGAAAATTCTGCTGGCAGCAGACGTGAGAGTCACCATCCAAAGTGCAGAAATGGCTGGAATTCAGCGGTTACTAACATTACCGTGCCGACATGGACAATCGAATGTAAGTAGTCAAATTTTGCTCATCCTTATGAATTCTTTGAAAGTATTTGATTTAGACATAGGCATGTAGAGTTGACGATAACGAGAAAAATCGAACCAGCGTAGTCCCACGCTTAGCATTGCATGTTAGTTGCATCTTCAGCAGTACAGTAATGTGCTGCATGCTGACCCCGGCCCCAATCAATGTAACGCTACACACATTTACGTGTGTACTATAAACAGTACAGTAACAAACTTTCTGTCGCTCCTGTAAAGTACTGATCCAGACAATTAATGTATCGCTGAAAATATACTTTTGACTCTAAAAGTAGCGGAGTTGTAGCATTCGTTTTGACTAGAAATAGGGTATACTAAAGATTCCAGCCGAAAAAGGAGAACCCGACCATGTCTGACATTGACAATGTCAATGACAATGACAGTCAAACTTGATTGTCTTGATTGCTGATTTGAGAACAATTAAACCTATTTCTCACTCTTGTATTATGAATTTTCATACCTAGAAATTGGCTTATTTTTGTTCATATCTTGTTTTCATGTCACTCTTTTGTAGTCTTACTGCTGAATTGATAAATCTACTTTGGTTTTTTTTTTCTGTATCAATATCTAACATTCAACAGCTAATGAGTTAAGTTCTAACAAATGATGGTGCTTGATACTTAGAATTGATAAAGCCTTAACTCTTTGTGTGCCACGTTCGTCAGCGTGCCAACTTCATGTATTCTGCTCAAACGCACAAATCCACCCAAACCGATCAATAAATCACCAAATGCCACAGTAGGCCTACAATGAAAGCGTTTCTCACGGGTCAGTTCCTGTCACACGTAGCTTGCTTTTTATTTAGTGATTGAATATCAACCGCTGTTCCTTAGTGGATTTGAAAGTAATTTCCTGGTTTCTGTCAATGTTTTCTGTGCAAAAGTCATGCCTCTACGACAATGTAGCTACTGTTCTTTTTAAGAAAGAAAATAATCATATATTTCAAAGTAAAGCTAGACATTTTCTGTACAACTTTGCTCACTACATGTCGATGGCAACAACAAATCTAAAGTTACATGGATTTGAAAAACAGAATGTTTTCTCAAAGCAGGACTACACTGGTGTCTCAGAATAACGTGGCACACAGGGGGTTTACACCATGGCACATAAAGAGTTAAAAGGTGAAAACAAAACATTTCAAACAATGGCCTAAATTCACAAAGGCAGTAAAATTTAGCACAGGATTATACAGTACAAATTTCATCTGAGTAAATGTCTGCGACACAGAACAAGAAGGCCAGAAGACATTCATTAATGAATGAGTGCTGATAAATGCATGTGAAATGAATGCTTGTTTTGCATTTATTTTAGTCTGTGGACTTAATGTTTAACACTGAAAATTGTTTTCTTTTGCCAACTCTACTGAAGCACCCAAGTATACATAGTACCCATAATCCATCTAAGCTTGCACTTACACAACATCATCCAACTGATTGTGAGTATTTGATAAACTGTTCCTGTTAAGCTGTGGTGCATAAGGCTAAACTTAGTAGTAGTCAGTCATTGAGGAATAGGTCTTTGTGAAATGTTGTATGGTGTTTTTCCTGGCTTTACAATATTGGTAAATTTGCATTCCTCTTTAGTGATTTGAGTCCTTTTCAAATTTCCTCCTCTTTTTTTTTTAACCTCAGCGCATTGCAGCAATATGGGGCATGTCCACTTCAAGTCACAGAAACAGGTTTGTTCTCTTCTGTTGATTTCTTTCATGTTAGCAGAATTATAAACAGAGGCAATAACAGATCATTTAGATTGTTCTATCATTTTGATATCTATACTTTTTTTCATGTAAAAATGACTTTTGCAATACATCAAGGAAGAGTTCAAGAACAGATTACACCAACAGTACTATGTTAGACCACTGACATCTATGTACTTTAAATTCATCCATTTTCTATGTACAAACTCAATGTATATTGGAACTATACATTGTATGTCCTGCTGTGAAACTCTGAAATACTGCCCTTGTCAAACACAAGGGGCTAGATGTTATAAGGATTTGATACATTGATCCAAGACAAAGTCAGTCCTTAAGCTAACTATGTTGCTAAATATAAAGAATGACGAGTGAATTACAGTACAATGTCAGCGTATGTCAAATCTTATTTGTAATCTACTGCAAACAAGTGCAACATTTGTGTATTAAAAGTAGCAAAACTCTGAGCATTATGTAAACATACCAAGTTGAATTTTTTTGTGTCATAATTGCTCAATATATGCATTCTTTTGATATCAATGTATTGTTCATCACCATTTTTTGTCAACATTGTTGTAGAGTATTTATTTACTCAATCTCCACCACACAGCTCTTCTGGCACAGACTTCATCCAAGATAGCATCATTCCCACAATGCATTTTCAGCGCAGCCTCCCGCGTCTGCCCATCCCAAAGCTGTCAGACACCTGCCGCCGATACCTTGCCTCCCAGGAGCCTGTTCTCTCCCCTGAGGTCTACGCTGCCACTGAGAAGATTGTCAGAGACTTTGAGAAGGGAGAGGGGCAAGGTTAGTTGATATAGCAGTATACATGTGCATATTGCTTCCTCCTTCATCATCCTCTTGTCAACCTCTTTTTTTTTCTTTTTTTTTTTAATAGAGTTTGCATCCTCAACATTTGCATTTATGAATTATTTCATCACTGACTTGCATTCCAGCACAGATGAATATTTGAAATTTGAAATCATTGTTCATATTGAATGAGTATAGTTATTGAATCGCTTGATAAGGTAAGATCCAAATGTACTTTGCATTAGATGCCAAACAGTAGGAAGAGACAAAAAGGAATGTGAATATGCTTTGATTAGCAGGAATATTTCAACCGTGCATTGTCATATGTGGAAATTAATGAAAGTGAAAAGAAAAAAAAAGTGTCACATTTGTTCTTTTGCTCATTCAATTGTATCACTGTGTGTTTCAGCTCTGAATAGCCAACTCATTGCCCAAGACAAGCGCAACAAACACACCAGCTACATTTCAGGTGAGCAAGCAGTATGGACCCTTTAATCAAGCATTTTTAAAAAAATTTTTTACACACTAGAGAGGTAATTCAGTTCTAAAAACTGCAGCAGATAGAATCAATCAAGAGATAAAATATAAAGTCATTTAGGTTCTAAAATTGTTGAAGCAAGACAAATTAGTCAAATTTTGGCAAAATTGATTAGTACATGTAGAAACCTTCTTACTGAATTGCAAGCATGTAGTGGTGTGTAGGTAGATAGGAAAGAAGTTTTTAGAACTCGGACTTAGCGTTTGATGCCTGTTATGATACTCAGTAAGGGCATGACCACTCTTTGCATAAGTCTTTCATTATGTCACTTATATATATGTATTTAGGTTTTGGACAGTGATGCCAATGCAGGAAAAATCAGACTTATGTTGATTGATGTTACCAGTCTGCAGTTCAAAATCAATTCAATAGTTTTTTGTATTGTAGGATTGATTTGTTCAAAATCTTTTCAATATTTTATTTTTCCAATTGTTGGATTGATTTGTGATATATTGACATTGTACATGTTGTAACTTGCTGATGCCAATATCTTTTTAATGACCAGTTTTGAACCAGTTGAAAATCATTAACACAAGATGTCACACTCTTCTTTATTAACCTTGACAGGACCATGGTTTGATATGTACCTTGAATCAAGGTCCTCCCTTGTACTCAACTTCAATCCCTACATGGCCTACCAGTTTGATGAGAGACAAGAATACAATGACCAGGTGTGTTTGAAGACTTCAATAAATCACCATTTCTCATATCACACAATTCTAGGTATAGCCAATAAAACAAATGACAGAGCACCATTCACAGTTCAGAATATTTAGGATGTAGAGAAAGATCTTCAATCCCTATGTGGCCTACCAGTTTGATGAGAGATGAGAATACAATGACCAGGTGTGTATGGACTCTTTGATGTATCACAATTTCTCAAACCAACTCTAGGTGTGGCCAATGAAATGAATAATATAAAACCATTCAGAGTACAAAATCCATAAAAAATAGAGAAAGAAGCAAGGAAGTTTTTTTTTTATTTTTCTGCACCTCTCTACCTTCTACTTTCTCTACTCTTCTTTCTTGATACTGTGTAAAGAGAGGGGTATTGGCCCAAAACCATTTTTCTTCATCATTTGCAAACTCATTGTTATCATCGTAAGACATTAGCTAATGCTAACAGTAACACATGCAATATAGCAGTCAGTGCTTGTCATAGTATAATGTGTGTGGGTGGGGGTGGGGGGGGGATGGGGTGGTGATGTATGCCTAAATGTGTTTTAACAAACGTTCAGACATGAAACTTATTGAGCAATGTTAAAGGATGATTACTGGTATGTGCCACTTAGGCCTACACCCTAATATTTCATTTGTAAAAGAAGTTCTAGATACTAGTATGCAATTATATTAAGCTAAAATACAAACAAACAAGCAATTAAAAAAAAAAACTTGTTTGGAGCATTAAATGTGTGTTTTCAATAGGACTATTGTCATTAGTATGGCTGTGTTTCAAAGAGTAAAAATTTGTTTATAGGCAAATGCCCCTAGTTTTCTGGATACATTTCAATATCAACTTGGAGTTATGTTTACTTATGTCTCCTGTCATGCAGATGTAAAACAATGTAATCTATTATTGCCTGAGATACCTCACAACTCTTGCCAATTTTTTTTTTTGTATGCAAATACCACAGCCCTGCCGTGCAATGGGATGTAAAAGGTATTATTACATGTAATGTACTAATGTCTTGTTCATACTTTGAATGTGTTATTAGTTAATCAGATCCACAAACCTCGTGGTGTCAGCGATGCGTTTCATGAAGACTATCAGATCAAGCAAACTGGAGCCTGAGGTCTACCATCTCAACCCAAAAAAATCTGACACCCAGTCATTTCGGAAGATATCCAGGTAAGGAGATTTTGGTGCTCTGAATGTGATGAGGTTGTGTAGCACAAACTTTCTGACAGAAAGGACCATCATAGTTGTGACCTGCCAAGTCTTACCATGTAGCAAGTTTCATGTACAAGTGCAGGTTATTGCAGTGATAAAGTTTTTCACAAGTAGGAAAATTCTGCTGTTCGGGGTATGTGGTAGTCATTAACGATCTGTATGTTACTATCTCACAGTTACTGAAACAGGCAAAATTTTCATTAATCTTGTAATTATTTAAAGAAACAAAATTCAGTATGCTGTATCTGTACCTGTATTAAACCTCATGAATATGCAGTGTGTTTTCATGACAGGATGACAGATACAGACATTAAAAAAAAACTAACAAAACTCAAATATGTCCGAAAGATCAACTCAAGAGGGCATGCAGTTCTTATAGCCAAAACTTATAGTAATTTGATGAATGTGGAAGCTGCTGTTGTTATAAAGCTTCATAATTATATCAGTTCTTTGCTTTCTTGTTCTTTTATTTCTAGGTGGATGCCTCAGTCGATCGCTGCCTACTATGCAATCATCAACAAAGCCTTCCCTCTTGACATGAGTCAGTACTTCCGTCTCTTCAACTCTACACGCATCCCCCAGATCGGCAGGGATGAGCTGGTGACCGATGAGGCCGGCCGTCACATATTGGTCGTCAGGAATGGCAAGTTCTACACCTTCGACGTCATAGATGATGATGGTGAGTTTGACCTGAAAGAGTCTCGCAAAGAATAGATCTCAGACAGAGTGAAGATTAGAATGGCCATGAGGCCAAGAGAGGGCAGCAAACTAGCTGACACATTTATCCTTGTTGACTGAAAATGCAGATGTATTCAGTGCAGCTCATGTCTATTCTGTTTACATTTTGTTTCATGGAAATCAAGAGAAACATCTACTAGGTTGAAAATGAAGTATCAGAGTGCAGGATTAATTTTGATAGCAAGGCTCTCTGATAGAGCAGTATACTGTATACGCCGAATATTTCGCAAGGTTTTTATTTTCGTGAATTTCGCGAGACGGGTGCTATTCATGAAATTAAATACACACGAAAATATTGACTCTGATCCCGATGTGAATGTGGCCTACACATGCACACTTCTCCGTTCAGTACAGGACTCCACGATCATGAATTTAGCTACTCGCGAAATGGCCAGGAATTCCCGATTCGCTAAAATTTAGACTTGTGAAATATATGGCGTATACAGTACATGCTTAACTGGTACCCTGTAACCGTGTTGTCAAAGATGGGCATTAGAGAATTATGAAGACTTAATGAAGTCTGTCATACTTCTCTTGCTGCCAGGAAACATTGTGTCACCGGCTGTAATCCACGCCAACCTCCAGCACATCCTCAACGACATGGCGGCCCGGCCGGACCACCCTTGGGGCTACCTGACAGCAGAGAACCGAGACGTGTGGGCCAGAGTCCGGCAGCAGATTGTGGACTCCAGCGAGGGCAATGCCAGGACCCTGGATGAGATTGACTCCGCGGTCTTCTGTCTTTGCCTGGATGATACCAGCCCAGATGATGCGGAGGGAATGACCAGGAACATGTTGTATGGAGATGGTGCATACAGGTTAGAAAAAAAAAAAGAATGCATTTGTGCTGATGCCCATGGTTAGATCCTTTTATATAAAGCAGTGGTATAAACACAACTCATGCAATGTCTCCTGTCCGTGATCTCTGTTGATGGTGAGCTAGGGATAATGCTTGTTTTTTGTTTTTGTTTTTGTTTTTTATTGCGTGTTTGTTTGTTCAATTGTTTTTGGGGGGTTTTTTTTGTGTGTGTGATGGAGTTGATACAGTCAAGCAACTTTTTTTTTTGCAGACATATGTACATCGTATAAATCCCATCAGGAGCTAGTTAGTAAATGATGTTGGGAATTCTTTTTTTTTTCATATCAGCTTAGAAACTGAAAATGTAAGAAACTGAAAGGAATGCTAAACAGGAAGGAACTTTAAAAAGTGGTATAGTGTAAGATACTGCATAAAAAATGGGTGGACTCTCATATTTAAGCTAGTGGTGGAATAGTCATCAGAATTTGATATTGTATTGAATTTTGGTCAGAATGACTGCTTTAACATTTATATTTTTGAGGCTTTGGTATATTTTGCTAATTTAATCATGTTAGCTTCTCTTGTCTTTATTCAGAAATACTCAGATTTTTGTGGTATTATTTGCAATAGTGAACATTATAAACATCAATTACGGTACATGTAGCTGCCTGCAAGGGTGGGGCATGCCTGTAAGAGTGTTGAATTTGCAATTCTCTACATTGATAAACTTGAGAGACTATTGTTTTTCTTCAGGTGGTTTGACAAGTCATTCCAAGTCATTGTGTGCAAAAATGGTCTGATGTCTGTCAACTTTGAGCATGCCTGGGGCGATGGCGTAGCAGTGCTCAGGTTCTTCAACGAGACGTTCAAGGACACGCGAGAGAAGCCGGCTGTGTCCCCGTCGGCCCAGCCAGCAAGCATTGATGCATCCCAGAATGTCAAGAGAGTGAGTTCTCATTCCATGAAGTATTAAATGCCACTCTGTTGAGATAGTTGCAGACTATTCTAGCATGAAGCTTCCAGTGATCTGAGACTACTATGGAAACCTTTGCCTTAAACTGATAGGTCTCATCCATAACACTTTCTGTGCCAGTCGTAGTTGTTGTTGTTCTGTTTTGTTTGTGTTTTGGGGGTGTTTTTGTTTGTTTGTTTGTTCATTTGGTTTTTTGTTGTTGTTTGATGTCAAAACTTAAAGCAGTGGTGCAAGCTTTGCCAGAAATGTGATGATTAAAGTAAAAATGACTTGCTTTGAATTACCTTTTAATGTTCTGAATAAAAGATAAATAGTGCTATATAAAAGCTGTTCATCATCAAGATGCTGTAGGAAATCCACAAAAACTGAAGAAAGTCCAAAATACCCTGAAAGTACACATCTAGCAGCACATTCATTAAATGAAATAAAGTTTAGCTGCATATTTTTTTTTGGTCTTATACCAATTTCCATGGTTGAACAAAATTGGCAAAAGTAGAAAATGGTTTACAAAATGGGACTACTCTCCTGAAATATTGTTGAAGAATAGTGATTACTTGCCTGTTGATGTCCAATCAATGCTGTGACCGAGTTTGGCCGAAACACCAAATGCCCACACCGTTTGGTCCGTCATGATATGTCATTAAGCATTTTGATGTATAAATGAAGTGTATGGTTTTATGTTAACTCTTTAAGTGCCACTTTCGCATGCCTGACTCAGTCGACGGCGTGCCAACTTCGCATATTCTGCTCAGACGCACAAAGCAACGCAAATCGATCGATAAGTCGCCAAAAGCCACAGTACAATGAAAACTTTTCTCATGATTTTGTTCCTCTCACATAAGCTTGCATTTTATTTGGTGGTTAACTAGCCAGCAGTGTTCCCTTACTGAATTTCTGTGTAAAATCAAAATTTCTGTCACTATTTTGTGTGAAAAAGTCATGCTTTTTTTGCAATAATGTAGCTTCTGGTCATTTGAAATAAAACCAATAAGAGATTTGTTGTGCAATTTACATCAAAGAAAAGGTTGCCATTTTCTTTACACCTTTGCTCACTACAGGTCCAGTTAAACAGCAATCTATAAAAGTTACATGGATTTTTAAAAACAGAATGTCTTCCCAAAGCATGACAACGTTTGTGTCTGAATAATGTGGCACACAGGGGGTTTGTACCATGGCACATAAAGAGTTAAGTGTGTTACGTCCACATTTTCTGTCTGTGAAGTCTCATGGTGAAATTAAAGCCACATCCTATAATGATGAGTAGCAGTTCATGACTCATGTAGAGTTTATCAAGCAAAAACTTTGATGTAATCTCAGTCTACATATCTTTTTCTCCTCATGATCACATCACTGATAGCTGGCGCTGGATCTCGACCCAGCTGTATCAAATGCCATCGACACAGCCAGAGCCAACTACGAGGCGGCAACCAGCAAACTGAGTATCAATGCACACCAACACATGGATTTTGGGAAGAACTTTCTCAAGACGTGCAAGATCAGTCCAGATTCCATCATGCAGCTTTCATTCCAGGTTTGTCATTGTCTTCCGTTGTGCCATATTCACCAAATGGATGGGTACCATTTTCTCCCAGAAACTAGAAAGGGACCTTTGGTTGAATGTGAATGAATGAAACTAAGCTACAAGAGGAATTTAGAACTCTTCCCACTTGGACTGAATTTTCTGCAGTGAGAACTGTCCTATCCTTTTCCTGGCCCCAAGGGAGAAATGAGTTACAGTATGGTACTACAAGTTTGTGAGATCTAGAATCTCTGCAATAAAGAGGAAAGAAACCCCAATAACATGTTTATAGAGTGAATGCAGTCATTTTTGATATGATTTGATATGACATGATTTCGATTTGATTTGATTTGATTTTGATTTGATATTAGTCAAACACAGCTGTGATGTTTGAGGAAAATCAGACAGCCCATTCCAAACTTGTGTATATTGCAAGCTTAGTGCTGCCCGGGCTGGATTAGAAAACTGCAACACTTTGCGACATCACATGGACTTTATAAAAATTCTTTAAAATGCATTCTACCAAATACCCCTAAAGTCACTATTGCTAACACATGTTAAGGGTAATACGTCCCCTACTTTCTGTAAAAGGTAAAGTCAAGTGCTCTTTTATTGCCCAATTTTACTCCATTCCCTAAATCCACATATATTTGGGTTTCATACTCATTTCATGAATCATCTTTTTCAACATGTGCACACTTCCTTTGCTCCACTCCAAGCACTCTAAACGAATCTACACCGAAACACGATAACGATGATTTGGTCTGCATGCTTTGGATCTATGGAATAGTTTCTTCCTCTGTACACGAAAAAATGTAAGATTGCAAGCTATGAATGACGTTGCTTGACAGTAATTTTATATCAAGAAAGTCATTCCTCTCTTCAGTCAAAGATGTTTGAGCTGAGCATTGCACAAATTGTATTCCATAAAATGCATTCAATAAATGTTTGGTCTACTATATCTGAAGGGATTGAAAGTGGTGCAGGGGTCTCGTCTTACAAACTAATTCGTAGTTTGTGAAGTATTTAGGTATACATCGTGTGGTTCATCACCAGTAAACATCATCAAGTCTGCACAGATAAGCCCCCAGATTAGACCCAAGTGTGGGCTGCTGTACATGGCTTGTGTAACCTTTTGTGTGCAGTCAGTTAGCAGTAAAAAAAAATGATCATTAAAACTGTGAAGAAATGGCTGCTTCAAGTCCGATCTGTCAAGACACAGACTACTGCGCATGACTTGAAATCACACCCCTACTTTATATGTTTTATTCAGATGGCATACTATAGGATGATGGGCAGGGTTGCGGCCACGTACGAGTCTTGCAGCACAGCGGCCTTCAAACACGGTCGGACGGAGACCCTGCGTTCGGCCACTAAGGAGACGTTTGATTGCTCCAAGGCTTTTGACAAGAACTCATCAATGAGTGATAAAGAGAAGAGGAGACTGCTTCAAGAGTGCTCAAACAAACACAACCACCTAACCAAAGAGGCAGCAATGGGTGAGGAAAAGAACTCTAATTTCTGAAGCAAATTTTTAAGTGCATTGTCTTAACTTTATGTGATATGAATGTTTTACGAAGTTCTAGTATTATTGGCTTTGTGCTTAGGTAGTATCTCTTGCATGTATTTTTACATGTTATATGATTTTTTATTTTTTTTTTTTTTGAGGGGGAGGGGGCTGTTTGTGAAGGATGGAAAAGTAAAAATCTTCAGTTGTAGATGTAGTGTTGTTTCTGATATTGTGTCACACTCTGAAGTTATCATAGATTTTAGTAATGACCACAACCGTGTGAAACACTAGAAATGTGTGGAAGGAGAATGTTTTACTTTCATAGTTGCCAATTGATTGTAGCATTCAAAGGACAAGGGTGCTTAAGTTTGTCTTACATCAAAATGAGAGAAATCAAACTTGGTGAGAGACAGGAACATTCCCTGGTGAAATGCTATTTCAACATCATTACCCTTTGTTTTTATAACTCCACTATTAAAAATTATTGTTATCATGTGGCTGTTTGTTATTCTCTGTAGGCCAAGGTTGGGACCGCCATCTATTTGCTCTCCGCGCTCTGGCTGCCAAGGAAGGGAAAATTCCGGAGATCTTTGCCGATCCTGCCTACACCCACATCAACCACATCATCCTGTCCACGAGTACCCTCTCTGCACCAGCCGTTTTGGCAGGAGGATTTGCCCCTGTGGTCCCCAATGGCCTTGGCGTTGGCTACTCAGCATTTGATGAGTCAGTTGGGTGCAATATCACTTCATACCCTGACTCACCCAGTGGCAAAGACTTTGTAGACTGTGTCGTGGACTGTTGGAAGGACATTCAAGATGTTTTGGCAAAAACAAACAAATAAGATTATCAACACCTAACTCTGGAAAAATAAGTGAACACTTCTTGTCAAAGATCTTGAAAATTGCAGCATTTAATGCTCATTTTGTAACTTCCAATACCAAGACGTATTGTGTGATTGATCTGTAAAAGTTGATCATTCCTGTATATCAAGTTGTTGTTGACAGAAATATGATGTCTTCAGTTCTCTGAGAACTTCTACATTGCAGTAAAAATTAAACCACAAAGAAAACTGCTACTATTCCCAATTCCTGACTTCAGTTCTTATATTCATGCAAAATTTTACAGTGAACTGTGATATTTGATAGCTTGTAGTATGTCCTTCTGCAACAGTAGCAGTTAATACTAATTCATTATTTTCTTCTCTGGTGTAAAGTGAAATTTGACACAGAAAATAATGAAAAGATACATGATGGTCATCCAGACTGTTGCTGTTTATATAAGTTTGTCATGAGACAGGGAAATATTTGGCTCATTAACAACTTTTTATTGGTGGTTATTTTTGTCAGCATCATTTCCTTCACTCAAAAGTAGAGCTGAAATATTGTATAAATACTCACATTGTACACCTGTAGAGACATTAAAAGTGCATTGAAGTTCAGCAAATTGTACGGTTATTAATAAATAACTTAAGTTTTTATTTGTGTGCTTGTTTTGAAACACTTTAGAACAGACAGCTCATAAATTTGCTTGTTCACAAATATTGAGTAGTGCCTGAAGTCATATGAAGGGAAATGAACTAGGCATTTAGTATCTCCCTGTTAGTCATTGAGAAGTCATAATGTGCATCTGGGTAACTATTATGGATATAATACATGCTAGTCACATATAAAGATTAATTGTGCTGAACTTTTATGAAAAGAAATTGTACTGAAGTTCAATTTCAGAATAACAAAAAATATAAGACAGAATTCTTGTAAATAAGCAACGTCCATTGAATCAATTAATAAACAAGTGACAAATTGGCGAATAAATGGATATACATGGTAGCGTGTAAGTCATGTCTGAGGCATTATGCAAGAATGCGGAGAAAATATGTAGACAATATGTAATATATCACTGTTAGGAATTTGTTAATGTGGTGTTCTGCCATTAGCCTCAAATAGCAAAATTTTATTTCACCAAGGTATATAATCGCAAGTATCATCTCGTTTGATGTAACAGATCAGGTTTTGGATGTTGCCAGATTAAGTGTACAGCTGTATTTGCAATAAAAGGCTATTAGTGTCAATGTGTATACTGGGAACAGTCTCAGTGATGTTGAATTGACATTTTAGTAGACATAGGTGGTTGAATCCATGCTGAGAAGGAGAATAACTACCATAAACAACTGAAATATAACTCTTTAGTACACATTAATGTGGTTCAGTTTCATATACTCCTCCTAAGTAAAGGGTTTGGGATGTTGTGTTACATACAATCAATTATTTGAACACATCCAGCAATCCGATCAGTGCCTTCAGTCTGTGATACCAAAACATGGCCATGGAGAAAATAGAACAAGAGTATTCAATGAATGGGAATATTGATACTTTTACTTGAAATGCTTCTTTCCCATGATTAAGATATTTTATGCTGCTAGAGAGCCAAAGTTTGCATGTAGACTTTAGCATCTGGGAACTTGTAGGGAACTCTAAAGCACCAAAGAGACTGCAAAGCCACTTTATGGAAGACACAGTCAGTCAGTGGAATTGGCATGTTTAACATGTGATCAGTCAGTTGAGATTCACAATAAATACATTCAGAGTGAGTCATCTACCTCATTCAGTAATGAGCAAGCAGCTATGAAAACAATGTGACGACAAATATTTCCTGTGGCAATTGATACGTCGTTGAGAGTACAGGCGAACCCTGTTATAATGGATGCTGATATTATGAGATTGCATTCGTACGAGAGGATTTTACATGTAAAACTGTCATTATTTTCCTTATTTACTTCATCTGTTTTTAACAAGATTTTTGTTATGAGAGAAAATTCTTGCTGTCCCCCAACAATCTCATTGTAATGGGGTTCATTTTTTGTATTTTGCAATAGGGAGTCATAGATGTTCTCTATGCCAAGATACTTGTTTGTTGTTGTTGGTTTTTTCTCAGTCGTTGGTTTTTTCTCAGTCATGAAAGGTTTATCACATATGAATTAGTGTCTAGTGTTACGCTTCAAGTATCTCGTGTTAAGTGTCAAGAATTTGAAGTATATCTCCTGGCATGTGTTGTATTCATTCCCTTAAGAAAACAGAGTAGCATAAATTCACCAGGGTTGTAAATATGTGACGTGCTTCATCAGCACGTTGAAGCAGTAAACATACATATCAATGCACATACTTTGCCCTGCTTGTGTGTATGTCTATGGGAAGAAGGTAAAGCATTATCTCTATCTTTACTGTTATTAATATTTTTTATGTGTTTCTCATATCTGTTGAAGTTATGAATTGACTGAAAAATTGTAATAAATGCATCAATTGCATTGTTTTATGTTGTAAAGTCTTTCAGATGTGATTAGACATGAATAAAATTATGATCTGAATAACACTTACATGTATTTCCTCTAAAATATAAAGTGCATTGTATAAGCAGCCTCTTTGGGAGCAATATTTTCATCAGCCAATAATCTGTATTATAGTGTACCAATTGATTCAGTTGAAGGCATTTTGCTCGCTTGTATGCAGTTCAGACGTACTAGTATTCAACTTGTTCAAGGCACCCAATTCATATTCACATGATAATCAAATGCCACTCCAACTATAATTTGATATTACAAATAGGCCGCGTGCAATCGAATATCGAAACAGTAGAATATTCATCAGAATTACGTTAATGCTGTATGTCAAAGTATAAGTCTCGGAAGTTTTTCAGTGACTTCTTCACTGACCCAAATTCTTTGATATCCAGGTTTGTTTCTTTTTTTTAATGAATCAGAGGGGAAAAATCTCAACATCGCATCAAATTTCTGTAGAGATGCAATCATTGTGCACCAATGGTATCTTCAAGCAAGGAGGGGACATTCATTTGTACATCAAGAGAAACACAGACAATTTTGTGGCAACTTTATCAATCCATATTCAGTTTTATTGAAAAAAAAATCATTTGCTTTCCTGTTGATGTTGATAGCTTTTGGGTTGTTTTTTTGTTGTTGCTTGTTTGTTCGTTTGTTTGCCCTGATTATTTCATTGAACTTGAATGGTTCTCACTGTATAGAGAGTCTACTTGAGAACAGAAAAAGGTGTTTCTCCATACCTTAACCTTTATGGGCCACAATACTTTTTGCAGTGGATAGTGAGCTCGTGTAAATATCAGGAATTCATATTTATGACATGACAGTTACCTACAGATTGGATGATTTATATTTATAATCACTTAAGTGAGAGGAATGATGTCAACCACTTCATATTTGCCAGTGATTAAGTCATTTTTGTCGAGCCCACCGGAGGTGAGGGGAGACTAAGGGATCGCTTGCGGCGTCCGTCCGTCCGTCCGTCCGTCCGTCCGTCGTCTGTCCGTAATGCTACAAAAACTTCAATAACTCTTTACTCTGGGCTTCAATTGCAATCAAACTTCGAGAGAAGAGGGGTCATACAAAGTTTCACATTTTACCATATATGAAGGTCACCTCAAGGTCAAGGCTCACAGACAGGGGTCAATGAACTTTTAGGACCCAATGTTCAGTTTCTATGGCGCGTTTCTATTATGGGTCATAACTTTTGATCCATAACTCCATTTGTGACCAAACTTGGATGGTAGATGTCCCTTGGGGAGTGGATGATCACCACAAGGTCAAAGGTCACAAGCAGGGTTCAACAAACTTTTAGAGCCCAATGTTAGGTTTTTATGGTGCATTTCTATTATGGGTCATAACTTTTGATCCATAACTCTATTTGTGACCAAACTTGGATGGTAGATGTCCTTTGGGGAGTGGATGATCATTGCAAGGTCAAAGGTCACAATCAGGGGTCAACGAACTTTTAGAGCCCAATGTTAAGTTTTTATGGCACGTTTCTTTTTTGCCATAGATTTTTACCCTATCATATCTCTTTATACCCTCGCCAAACGAAGTTTGAAGGGGGTATATAGGAATCAGCGGACGGTCGGGCGGTCGGTCGGTCGGGCGGTCAGGCGGTCGGTCGGTCGGGCGGTCGGGCGGTCGATCCGTTGCAAATCTTGCGTCGCGAACTACTTCCTCAGTTTTCAACCGATTCCCATAAAACTTGGCACAGATGTGTGCCTTGGGTTGTAGATGTGCAAGACGCATTTTTCGACAGTACCCGAAAGTACGTTGCCATGATAACGGCATATTAATGGCAGAAGATCAAGGAAAGATCTTGCGGATTTAACTACTTCCTCAGTTTTTTGACCAAAGCTTATGAAATGTTGTTTTGACCAAAGCTTATGAAATGTTGTTTGGCGGGGGTATAACCAGTCGCTGTAGCGACATTTCTAGTTTTATCTGTTATTTCTTTTTTTAATCTGTTATATCCCATTCGTGTACAATTTCTTGTATACGAATGGGCGAGACACATTATGGCACTTTCCTTGTTACTTTGGTAGACAGGGGCGGATCCAGGAATTATCGAAAAGGAGGGGGAGTGCAAAAAAAAACAACTAACACAACATATGTATGTATATATATATATATATATATATATATATATAAGGTTTCTTACGTAATAACAATACAGATCATTATCCAATCAATATACATAAAATGAGATGAGGTCTTGCAATTCTTAATTTTATAACAAAAGATACCGTATTTGTCTTTGATAGGGCAACTTGAACAACTGGATCCAGTTTAGGGGATAATCATTGCTGTGTTAATTACTCTCTCTCTCTCTCTCTTTTAATAAAGATAAAATCCATCTGACGGGAAGGATGCAATTATTGTTGAACATAATCAAGAGTGTGCAAATCATTCAGAAACATTGGCGAAGAAGACCTTATATCGCGCCTAACATCTTTGACATCATCTTTTCTTGAAGCAAAAATAACTGTGCTTCATCAATATCGTGTATCAATTTAAGCCTATTCATTATATTTTATCATACGTATTTTTTTTAATACAATTTTAAAATTCAAATGCAGTTTGCAAATCCAAGTAAACCAGCACATTGTAATACACTGAGTTTAAATCTCTAATCGCATTCGACTTTGGGAACAACAGCTGGCCTTGTACGGTGGAAGGTCATGACCTGACTAGGGTTTCATATCAGCTGGGTCATAGCTGCTAGTGCGAATGACTAATAGCGGGCGTTGGAATAGCGAAACAGAATGTACACACACATGAAAGCCTGCCTGCGACACAGTGGCACGCGCACGTAGGGCTCGCCTGCAGCTCGTTGGCCATGCAGTGCAGATGCTGAATGATCTACAGTATCTGAAGGATTGTTGTAATTTCGCCTGAGATCGACAGCGTGTGTCTACGTGAGAAAGCACGCGTACTACATGTACAAAGCAGCTAATCTGCAAATAATGTGCCAGCATTTTTAAACATCTTCATTTCTTAGTGTGGACAAGCGGCTGTCTGGGGATTTTCCGCATGTGAAATAATCATCTGTTTTAGCGACACTAACTGTCTGCGTGTGACGTGTCGAGCACAATCCAATTCGAACTGAGGGAGTCTCCGTCAAATATCGAGATCGAAAATAACATTCAAAATGCCTCTCGCCGTGTTCCAGACAAATATCAAGGCAGAAGCATTCAACGACGATTTCGCCGTCGGATTAACTAATATCCTGGCGGATAGATTACACAGAGATGGACAGGTACGGAATAATGAAAGGTTTCAATTGTCGCAGTCAGTGTACTATTGAGATAGAAACTGTCAGTTCATATCTAGATGAATTATCTGAGATGAATATATGATCACTAACAAACGACGTGCTGTAAATTACGCAGTGATTTTTGCTGGTACATTAGTGTCGGTGTCTGATGCGATGTGCATAACATACACTTTGTATTTTTTGTCTCTATATTACAGAAATTATACTTTTTACGATATAGCCAACATTTTCTGAACATTATTATGATGTTTCTAAGGAGCTAGATCATGATGCATATTAAATGACAAGTCCCTATATCAGCGCAGCTTCCCCTCCATTAAAATGTCACTATGTTGTAGTATTCCTATTAATGAGTAATTTAGGCCTACAATGACGCACTCAATTTTTGTACACCTTTGCTCGATGCTCCAAGCTCATTGAATTTTATTGCTAATGAATGCAGCATAGTTCATGTATTGCGTGTTTATTGTGATATATTTATAATATTTACGCACGCACCCATTTTTCTTTAGAATAATGTTTTATATATACGATGTCATTTTCTGTTGAAAATGTAAATGAATAGATAAGAACAAACATCAATTCATGATGATCGACCTATGGTCTATATGTATATATATATATATTATATATGATTTTCTTTTTTATGTTCGTCATATTGCGTATGTAGGCCCCTACACCAAATACAATACGGATCGAGATATTCACACTTTCCGTACAGTGAATACGAAGTACCATACAAACACTGCATACCACAGTAGCCTGGTGCAGCTATAATTCTGGTGTGATTCAGGAATCTGTCGTAGGCCTATAGGCCTTCACCCATTACAGTTATTATTCCATCTTGTATTATTACACCTTTAACATGCAAATAAAGTTAAATTTTGTTATGTCACAAATGATTTCCTGTTTGTATATCATACACACATGCCTACATTGTAATGATCATCTTAAACGTTTGGTCGTGTATATGGGACCTATAAACTATACTTTCCTTCTACCTGTGATCATTCGCTTGTAAATGTTCAAAAAGTATCGGTGATTGGATGTACTTCTGTAGAGTAGCATAATATGGTAGCACTGAATACAAACGAATAGAAAGTGTGGTATGTCATAGTCATTCATCGCACTGGAAACTGCTTCTATTCCAACGTGTGTGCTCATCTTTATCGCCGCTACCATGCCCCCACCTGAATCCATGACAAAGGACTGTGATAGCTCTAATGATTGGCTTGCTTATAGCTATATAGTGGAATTATCTGCATCATTTTTTGACCGACAAGTCTGTCTAATTCCGCGAAAAACTTCTCATTTATAATAAATGACATTTGCTGGGTCATTTTTCGCTAAAAACTGACCCAGCAAATGTCATTTTATTATAAACAAAATGAGAAGTTTTTTTTTGCGGAATTAGACAGACTTGTCGGTCAACATCATTTTAGGCCTATCATTGCCGATTTATAGTACTTGTTCAGTGTTTTCATTCCGTCTTCTTCATCTTATCATATCATCCACAAAGGAATTCTACTTATTCACTCATCGAACCCTTTCTCCCGTTCAGTTATTTGAGTATAAATGTGAAGGAATTATCTCACTCAAATTCATGAAATTCTTCCGTCGATGTGTTTTTATTGCAACCGATTGACAAATTGCCCCACATCGACGTAAATAATTTACGTCAATGTTGGGCAACCTGTCAATCATAATACGTAATCATAGACCATTGATTAACAGTTGATGTCTTTTTTTGGGGGGGAGGGGGTGTTAGATATGTCATTTGCATTGTGGCGCAACTTTGCAGAGATAGAAGTTAACGGTTGTAGCTGTGTGTAATCTGTGAAAAAAAATTACATTTCGGCAGACTTGCGAAGGCAAAATAACTTTTCACCTGAGTTACAGAGCTCTATTTGTTAGAAGCGCTGCTGTGTATTGTCATTAAGAATTGTTTAACGATTTTGAGTGGGTTTTCGTCCGCTTGACATTGTATGCTACTTGATTTTTTTTTTCAAGAAACGAAGAAGAGTGTGGAGGAAACACGAAATGACCGAAATAGGTACCTATAACCCAGACACAGGAGAGATAGTCTCACGAATCTTTTTTGCTGTGACTATGATTGGTAAGGAGGTTGAGGGCAAAACCGCGGTCATCTCTGCCAAATTGGTTCCACACGTCATAATAGTTCCTATAAATAGTGCAGTACATGTATTACGTGCTTGTCTTCACGTCTTGTCACCACTTCCTGGTTGGGCTCGGGTCACTGACCTGACTTATTACAGTGCACTCCCGTTAAAACGAACACGGTTACAATGACGAAATTACGATTACAACGAAATAAAAATTCAGGCTGCAATATTACCTGCTCTATGTATATTAACTGTTCATTGGTTCGGTATTAAACGCCTCTATAACGAAATTTCGATGTAACTAAAGAAAACTATCGGTCCCGAGGACTTCGTTATAAGGGTAGTCCACTGTATTAGGGTCGTTAGCTTCTCTCAAAAATGTAATGGCCTTCGACCTAGTTATATCAACCGCCCTTTCCTTGGAGAAATATGTATTCAAGAACGTCTGTCTTGTTAGCTGTAAAGATGTTATCCCCCTTACTTTTCCGTGTAGCAGAAGGTATAGGCCTGCACCAAACTTGTTTCAAAAGTGCGTGCACTGAAGAAAGGGAAGCAGTTCGCTGGCTGTGTGTCAGCGTTTATACGCCGCGCTGTGCAAGGATGAGTATGATGTTTCAGTGTTAGTCATGTCTTTCCTTCCTTGTCTTGTCTGATAGGACATATCAGTGCACATCCACCCAAGTCAAATCCTCTACTGCGGAGGCACGAAGGAGCCATCCGGGTACCTCATTCTTTACACCTCACGAGGGTTCGGGGACATTGAGCGTCGACGTCAGCTCAGTCAAGCCATCTTAGACTTCATCAAAGACAAGCTCAAAGTTCCTAACCTAAACAGGTGAGGCCCTATTGTATGTCTTTTGTTTTTTCTTCAACCTAATAAAGACATTCCTCTCTCTCTCTTTAAGTACATCAGTAGCTGTGATTATATCTTCTGCTTTTTGACGGAATTACTGGAATTTTGAGTATTGATGGTTACATTTCTTCAGACTTTGCAATATACACAATAGCACCTCTAGATTAATGTCTATTGTTATCAAGATCCCTTCTTTTTTTTCAGAGCACCAGACCACGAGTGCGAGTTACTCCACGACTGGATCTGGTAGGGGGGGGGGGGGGGGGGTGTGTGCTCAGGAGTAAGCTATGTACAGTCTACACCTGTTGTGACAGATGTTTAAGTAGACACAAAGAATTCTGTTCGGTCCCCGATATTGTGTAATTTGTACAATACTAAAGTCTCGTTTGTGCCAGGGAATGTACTCCAATCAAGGTTCAACCGTGGAGCTACTCCACGGTCATGCAAACAGTTTGTTTACTGGAGCAAAGGTAATGTTGAAATTACTGGCGGGGAATGCTTACAGGTTGATAATAACTACGTATCTGCACCCAATGATCTTTACAAGTGTCTGCGACACATGTCTCCTTGCATTGGAGGTAAAGTAAGGTCAAGTGTGCAAAGCTAAGGGCGGATCCAGGAACTCCGTAAAAGGGGGGGGGGAGCGCAAAAAATATTTCTGGTGCTACTTCCGGGTTTCATTTAATTTTTTCTTTCTTTTTATCTTTTATGTTTTAACCAAGGATAAAGAGAGGGCGCCCCTCTGGATCCGCCACTGAAAGCTGTGTTTATTTTGTGGATGTCTGTATGACAATGTGTATGGTGGTGATCGTGTTTTTCCTCGGATGGGTATGAGATTTGGTTGAGATAGGCATCCATATCATAACCGTAAATGTTTGCATGATAATTATGTATCATCCATCGATCATTGGAAGTAGCGGAGTTATGAACCCCCCGTCACTACCAATTGCGTCACAAGACTTTTTGACGTCAGCTGATTTTCATGGACAAGCCTTCTGAATCAATGTTTACAAGGCAGTCATGTATATTTGTCTTGATTCTGAAGTTAACCTTAAGTCATATGATTGTATTGATTGACGTGAAAGAGAAATTTCTTGAGTGTTAGAAGATAATAATACGGAACGACAGGATTTCGTTTTATTTGTCGTGATTCCGCCACTTTAAAATATGCTCATCGCCTATTACTTTCCAGCTAATAAATTCCCTTCTCGAAATTGAATAGCAATTTTAGTGGTATTTATTATAGTAATACATTATTATAATAGAACGAAATAGTATACAGGTCAATCGTCTAAGTACAATTATGAAATTGCTACACAAATAGCATTTTGTAAAGCAGTCATATCCAATGCATAGCAAGATGCTGTGCGATGTAAAAGTTACTGAGTATAACGTACCAGGAAAATAATTCTCTGTTTTCTACATGTTATCGTGATTTTGCGTTTCATGTATGTTCTAAAATAATCATTGATTTGTTTAATCCTTATTGAAAATAATAATTATGTTGATCTGTTTTCATTTCTTTTGTGAATTTGTCCCAGGTTCATGGTGTACATGCAAACGACCAAAGCAGACGACATCGGTCTTGATGGCGGATTGTTGTCAGATCGCTACGGCTGTATGGCGGAAGGCGGCCCCTTCGATGTCAGATACAGCAAGCGGCAGGCAGAATGTTCGCCAATGAAAGGCGGGCCTTAAGGTCTCACACGTCGTCCTTTCCAGCGGATATTGCCAAAGTTTGATGTAGAATGATATCAGCGTTCATACCTGGAGATTATTATCCCTTATCGCATACCGGATGTATCTCAGTCGCATAATAATATTCGTGTTAACAAAGACTATATTATGATGTAGCTACTGTGCATACACGATATAAAAGGCATGTGTTTATGTGTGTGACCGAGCGGATCGAATTGAGGGTCATGTTGGTGCCCTTTTATGTTGGTGCTCTCAGCACTCAACGATGACAATGTACGTTTTGTTTTGTTTTCATTCATGTGTGAAGTATTAATTTCATCAAGTGCTTTAATTTTGTGATGGGCCAGATTGACTTTGACGACAGAGCTGAAATATGTCCTTTGAACCTGTTAACTTGATTCCATGGCATTACAGGACAGAAGACAATGTCATTATTACACATACGTGTTGTGGATGATTTTAATTGTTATCAAAGTGCATATTTATTATCAGTTGACGTTGTGTGACCTATTTGATCTAATGCCAATCATGTGTCGATAATCACGGAAAAGGGACACTACTGTTGGACCAAAATCTCAATCATGAGTTCCGAGGATCAGTAAACAATGCTGTAAACAAGGTCACTGCTTAAAGCCAATCAAGCCCGTCGCTCTATTAAAAAAAAAAATAAGTAATTTCAAAATCCATCTTCGAAAACACGGTCGGAAATCGTGTCTTTATTTGTCGAGTATTTTCGGAACTTTTAGCAGTGATGACAGAGGGAGTGAGTAGGGGATCTGGTAGAGTAGTCCACATGCTAAGAAGTGGCTTCGATTGTCGGCTGACAGACGCGTGCACATCACTCCAATGAGACGTACCCCGACGTAACGATACTTGGCTATCAATTTTGAAGGACTCCATGGGAAGTCGGATCTTGTCGCTCTCGGTCTTGTCGCGTCGGGTCTTTGCCTCTGCTTCGTGTTTTAGGCAGAACTTTTCTCTGCAGAAAGTTTGCCATAAAGATAGAGAGAGAGAGAGAGAGAGAGAGAGAGAGGTTGAGGTGAAACAAAGCAACAAATGAATAAATGTTTAGAGCAAACTTGGACGAGTGCTTAGCAAATCTTTTGGCAAGTTTAACGAGTCTAGTGTTTTCCTGAAGTTCTCATGAATATCAGTGCCGAGACTGGAGGCCCCGCTGTAGTATTGGTCGTATAGACGCACTATCATTATTGTCAGTGTATTGTCAGTAAGATAGTGACAATTCAAATGTCGGTATAGATGGCATTTCTCTTGGTATTGTGGAGACATCAAAATGGTCCTGTATCTAGGTTCCCTGTTCAGTAGGTGCTACGTAAAGGAACCACTCCTGGTTGTCGTGTTTCCGTGAAATCTTATTAACGTGTCATCATTTCTCTGCTTCTTGTGGTATGGAATGTAGAGTAACAGATTTTGAGTGAAACTTCTTTCGCGGAGTCATGACAGAAATGATGTTTCTTGAGAAAATGTTTCACGAACTGAAACAAAGCAAGCGCGGAATTTTATTGGACGACGTCATAGTCACGTGAGGCGTACATGTATCTTTCCTGATATGTTAACATTTTCATTTATCTCTGTTCCTGTTTGAGGGAGATTATGCATCATAACATTTTCACCACGCTCCAGTCTCCTTTATAGACACTTTATCTATTTACTTGTGGCGAAATTCTATTTTAGTCCATTCATTTCAGTTTGATTGTTTCGTACGTTTTCTTTCAGGAGTAACACACAATCATGATCAACATAAAGTGGAAATATGCTGTCAGCTGCTAGTGACGATTTTGAATTCATTTTATTTAATTCATTTTCGTTTGATTGTTTGTCATTTTTCTTTCCGGAGTAACATACAATCATGATGGACATGTGCTGTCAGCATGTAGTAGCGATGATTTTGAATTCATTTCAATCTACTCATTTTAGTTTGATTTTTTCTCAGTTTTCTTTCAGGAGTAACATTCAATCGTGATAAACATAAAGTGGATGTGCTTTCAGCTACTAGTGATAACTTTGGATTCTTATAATCACTGTCAGTAAAATAAGATATGCTTCATCGGGAAAGCCCACTTCCTGGATTCATTGTGCATTAGGATTCAAAAATACAGGCTGAAAATTGCGTATCAAAGTCCAACTAAGTTTCCGGCCAATAGAATCGCTTTTTAAAAATTATTATTATCATTGTTTGATTTATTATTGACATTTGATTTTGCTTTCGATTTTTGTGTTTTTTAAGGGTTTTGTGTTGGTTTTGTTGTTTTTGTTGTTGTTGTTCGGGATGGGGGGGGGGGGTTCCCATTATGTTATAATTTACGCATGAAGCTAGAAGCTGTATGATATTCTGTAATGGAATGGTAAAACCAGCAACGCATGTCCAGAAGACTGGCAGTGCTATTATGAAAGAAGTTCTGACTGACACTGCGGTGTTGCTGATGATTTAAGTTCCACTTGTTGCGTCATCAATCCTTAATCTTCCCTGTGTGAACGTAGCGTATCGTTGTAATACTTATACAACTCATGATCACGTGTGTCGAGAACTGCTGGTCGAGAATACAGTTTCGATGCATAAAAATGTTGTTTTTATTTTTTTCCAGATCACGTGTAGTGTATGGAATTTTTAAGTCGTTTTTGTTCTTTTCAGTGTTCAGAGGTTTACATAATATTGTTGAACACGTGAACGAGAATGTTGAGTATTAAAAATGGAAAGTTGTGCAAATAGATACATGTGTCTTCTATCACTTTCTTGAAATCTTGTAATTTGATTTCTGATTGTAGAGCGCTAATGTTTGATGACGTACACTCTTTAAAACAAGGAAAAAATCCATTGTTTTTAAATATCCATTTCTTGTTCTACCTATCATTACATTACAAAAATATTGTATTATATAAGTTGCAGGATAGCAGTTTTGGGACGGATATTTTCTTGTTTTTTAGAATTGTTTATAATAAAGTGGCAATGACATTGGATGTACAGTACGCCTTGCATGGAAAGCCATTATGCGAGAATACATGTACGACCACCTAACCTCGTAAATTACCAACGTCCACAGTGGTGAATTTCCTATGTTTTGAACTGCTACATTACTTCCTCAACGGTATGATAAAAATGGGACAATCATCTGAATGGTGTAGAGCAGTAAAACATCAATATTAGGGAAAAGGCACAATAATCACATCATTCCAGAACACAGAGCAACATTTCAAAAAAGACAGCAACATTACATTGGGAGGGGGTGGGGGATGTGTGAAATAAATTAAACTTTCAGCAAAGACACACCGTGCAAGGAATTTTCTGTCCGACATTCGTATTCCATGTCTTTTATTGAAAACAAAGTCATATCATAAAGATTCCATATACAATAAATACACCGTATAAATCATATTTTCAATATTGTCAATGTACATTATTCCAGGATTTCAAAGACTCGTCTGAACGGGACTTCAGATCTTCCTCTTTTTGTTGCCTCACTCCCTTACTAATAAAAATCACAAAATTGTTAGGTCGTCGACTTCCCCCAAAGAACAAACTGGCATGCTGTCATTGGGTAAACTTAGTTGGAAGCACATTACGCACAGAACTGCATGTTGCCGCTATCTCGCCAAATTAAGTCTACAAGCGTATCTACACAGTGTATTTTCCTCGCGAGCATAATATCAGTATAGATATAAATTACGTAATTTGTAAAACATCCACACTGAATCGACCAGATAAATCTCACTTGTTTTGTCATCATTTTGACACTGATAGTAAACGGAAAATATTGGTTAGTAGGGAATCTGGAGTCACTGCAAGTTAATAAGGCGTAATTTCGCAAACATTCTACTTAAACACGAAGTTTAATTTTAAAAAAATCAGAGTAGTTTTATCATGTGAAATCGATAAAAGAAGACAAGAATAAGTTTTTAGTTTTTGCCCTTGTCGGAAAAAAATACATATATAAAACGGTAGTAGTAGTGGTAGTAGAAGTGACAGCAGCAGAAGTAGTAACCATGATGATAATGAGATTATATGTATCTGGTATTTATTCTGGGCTGCCTCTACCACACGCTGTATGAGGGGTCAGTCATGATTATTTCTCCACCATTACTAGGTAACCAAGTACAAGTTTGGGTTAAAGGGGGAACATAGCGGGCACGACAGCTCGTCCAAGAATAAAAATACGGTAAATTGGGAACCGACCACAGAATCTCCTTAGCTTTTGATAACAGTGTAGGGCCTAGTTCAACATAATCCCTATAGGCCTATATGTATTCCTGAACTCCTCCACAGTGATAACATTTGCCATGATCGCAACATTACAACTTGTACAACTTGTCTATGTGCAATAAGAATACCAAAACAACATAAAACAGAACAAAAAACTCACAATTAAGTATTGTGATGTCATACGACATCTTCTGAACTTAAAACAAAACGGAATCCTTTCCTTCTCAGCGGTGCATCTGTCATAATCATTTCCTCACATCAGGAGAAGGTTGTTTTTATTCTCCATCGAATGGAAGCCCAGAGAAGCACCATAGTAAACAAAGTACATCACACATCGACACACAAGTAAATTTACTGTCGACTTTGTAACTCGGAGCCCGTTTTTAGACATAAAAAATAAATGTACATTCACATACTTCAGTAATGCATAAAGTCTGTTTTCGTGTTGTTTTTGTTCAAGCTGATCGGGTTTTTTTCTGTTCTTTTTGTTTGTTGTCGATGGAATAAACGTTTGTGTCTACACACAGCAAAAATACCAGCTTTGGAAAATACGCAAGAAAGCGAAGCAGATGAAATCTGAATTCTCCCACCCGAATTTCAAAGAATTTACAATTGGATGAAATAACCGAGCTACACTACATTTCCCGAGATGGAATATACAGTAGATTCTCATCCGATTACACCGACGAGTATCCTGCCTACAGGCAAAGACAGGTGCAATTACATCATACCATTATCAAATAATTTTCATCTTCGGACATTTTATAGCGCCCAGGTGGATCCAAACTCATCGATATCAGGTGCCATTTTGTTCGTGCACATTGCATAATTTATGTATATAAAGATGTAAATTATATTTAGCGTTAAGAAGCAACACAAGAACGGAGAAACTTAAATGCATTGGCCAATTATTAAGGTTCATTGACGTCCTCCGGCAAACAGAATGGCGAGTATACACACCTAGAATTTTATTATGATATGATATGATAAGCTTAGTTTTACTATGTTATTATGTATGCATATCTATTTTATGTTAGGGTTTCAATGTAATGTCCATTTCAACACGCTATATTCTCATGTACAGTTGTTCTTATAAAATCAAACGCAGCCCATTAAATCGGAATGGGTTTTTTTTTTCTGCCTCCTGTGATTTCCCTCACGTAACTGCTTCACAGAAGCGGTATGTTACCTAACAATGTATCATATTTCATTATTGATTTGTAGATATTTACAAGTATATGAGTATGAATAGAATTCCATTGCTTTGCGATTATATCCACACGCATATGAGTGTACTTGAATAGCATGTAAACAGCTGTATAACTTTCTACTCGGTTACAGTGATCGCTTCTAAAATTCGCTTTACATGAACAAAATCGGAAAATGCGTGCATCTCATGCGTGCATGAAATTGTTACTTATTATTATTACATTATTAAAGGCACTCACGCGATAACTAATGTTGGTACTGTCATGTTAACGTCATTAGGGTTTCTTTAATTCCCTTTTATCTACATAATCGTTCTAGAAAATCGAAGCAAATTCGTACGCATAAGGAATATTAATACGTCTTCACGCATTGATTATACATGAAAAATTAATGTACATCATGAAGCGGGTTTTAATGCGTTTATAATCGATTTATCATAATCTTCCTATTTAGCACCTCACAAGGATCTACGTGTCTATTCCCCATGTATACTACCCATAGGTTTCCTTCTTTTCCTCTTCTTCTTCTTTTTCTTCTTCTTAGCATTGTTATTATCATTATATTTATGATTGTTATACCAACATCATCATTATTATCATTATTATTGTTATTAGTAGTAGTAGCATCATCATCATCATATCATTATCACTATTGTTATTATTATTTTTACTATTATTATTATCATTATTATTATTATCATCATCATCATCATCAGAATCATTACTATAATTGTCAGCGTTATCATTACCACCATCACTTTTATCACACCAGTATTTGTTTTATTTCTATGATTCCCATGACGATGGCATTTAAAATGATAGATTATCCAATGTCTGATCTATACTAGAAAATGAATCATAGTACTCTTCTCATAAAAATGTTTATTTTTGACACCTGACATACATATTATCATATACTCTCGTGTTTTCACCTTATTTAAATAATCAATTTCCCTGCATGGAAAGAACCGTCCTTTTGCAAGAAAATACTCGGAATTCCCTGTGTATTAAAACCTAGTGTGAATATTATACACCACACTATCTGAATATGCATGATGAAACATGTTTTATTGTATGGAAATAATCATGTCATGAGAACATGCTGGAGGTTGTATCTCATTATACAATGTTATATATCACGCAGTTGATTTCTATTCTACGGAAATAATCTTGACACAGACATAGATTAAAAAACACAGAATACAAAGACAAACCAATGAACAAAATAAAAGTTTGATGAAAGACTACCAAACAAAGCATTCGATAACTTTCGAAGCTTCAGAACCGCCCATTGAAACACGCAAATTCGCTTTGGAATTAAAGTAGGCACACATTGTAGCAAAACAAGCTGAATGAAATGATTAGGCTATTATAAAAAAAAGAGCAAAACTATTATCATAGATGAAGGAAACTTATATATTTATATATTTCACACCACCCAACGGTTCATACATGTATAACCTGGCTAGCGATCAGTGTATATAGAGGTTTTATTCTGACTTATATCTCTACCATTTCGCTTGTTTATGTTATGATTTCAGAAGAACACGGTTATCACCGGTAATAGAAGTGAGAGAATTATTGCTAATGATAACGATATTCTAAAATTCATCACTCGTTATTGTATCTACAATGATAATGATGTCATAACATCAACTCCTTAAGATGTTGCTTGAGCAAACACACAAGGATTCATGTGGTATTTATAGGAATTTCAAATACATTGAAATTGTGAATGATGTAACATCACCAGTACAAATGAGAAATCAAGCCAGCTTGCTAAAGAAATCTAAACTCATAATTTCGAATAAAGAAATTAGGGTAACTCTATTGTGAAAAAAAAAAATCTATTGCAGATTGCAAACTTTGTTTCCAGTCTCAATGTTGCACTTAATGCAAAGTAAACAAAATGCTCAGTGATCGTTTAAATCTATCATTTTACAGTCATGTTCTTCCATAGAATCCATAACAACCCTTTAGATTAAAGGAACTTATCTAATGTTCCTTTTCCTTACATTCGTGTGAGTTCTGCCGCCGTCACTGGAACACTCCATCTTCAACCAATGGGATGCAAAATGTCGCAAAGAACACTCTTGAAACATCCGAGTCAGAACTGACCCGGAACTGGGTCCATTGGGGTCATACACCGTTCCGGGTAAAAAATGACTTGGAATTTGGTTATGAAGACCCCGAATGGGGTCACTCTAGTCCACTTCCTGGACTGTATTCGTATGCAGTGTGCCCGCTTACGTACGGACGTACGTTGATGGTGTCTGTATTTACGCTGTATTACACAAGATCACCCCTGCTGAATCAAGATTTTTTTTCGGGAGTACCAATTGGTGGAGTGTCGCATTCAGCGGTTGGGCGCGTTGGATGGGTGCATGCATGTGTATGCGTGTGTTATACTGTGGGGAATGCGGACGATTAAAATCGTCCAGTATCTGGACTAGGGTCATCCTGACCCAATTCATGACTCTGAATGGGTCATATGTGACCCCATTCCTTGTCATTTCTGACCCGGAACGGTGTATGACCCCAACGGACCCAGTTCCGGGTCAGTTTTGACTCGGATGTTTTAAGAGTGAAGAACACAAACATCAACTGCCGATTATGTTGGCCGTTTCACTTTTCTTTGCTCTCTATACATTCAGCTATTTTATCACGCATTTTCTACAATCCATAGAACCCTCGCGGTAGGCAAGTTAACGTACAAACATTCCTGCATAAAAAAGGCAAAATATTGTTCTGAAGCCGAGGGCACCACGTGAAGTATTTGAAACAAAAAGTAGCAACCTGCTATAATCAACTGCAACTTAATATCCCGCTCTCAACAGTGATAAGAGTATACAGCGAAAAGAAGGTATACAGCCCATCACGCTGTCCGCGAAGTATAATGGCCGGGATGCTCCTATCGTCAATGAGGGCGCCCCACCGCGGTGAGCAGGAAGGAAGCCACGATGAGAAGGAAGGAAGGACTGTGTATAAAGCCACGCCCACACTCCGATGAATCCTCCTAAACAAACAAACAAACAAACAAACAAACAAAAAGGTTGGTACAGGATATATTCATGCCACTCATACAGAACAGCTAGTTCCAAGAGAACACATAAAGGGAGCCACATAAAAAAAAAATGAACAGATTGATACCAATCATTACGTTTAGACGTGTAGATATTACAATAGTATATTCACACCATTAAATTCAGTCTCAAAGAGGACCATCGAACTATACAGACACCGCAGACACACTAAAGTGCTGTCATACGAATACCGGGAACCATCCATGATATTTCTGTATATGACCCTTCTATTTCTCTCCCCAAACGCACGATCATCGTCGTGAACGGACAAAATATACACACGATACACAAGACTATACAGTCTAATAAGGAGGACAGACCTGGCGTCCAGGAGCCCACAAGAGTTTGTATCAAGACCTATCACCACACTCCACGAAGTTTGCGAAAGTAGCATTCAAAAGTTCTCGCAGTGTTTAACTCATTTTAACCTGCATCGTTGAAAAATCACAGTGGAACGTTACAAAAACTATTCAGTCGTCTTACTCAAACTCTACTGTTCTGTGGCTTTTGACATTGACCAAACATGCATGAAAATCGAACTGCACCTTGACCATGTAAACGTTTTTTTTTTTTACCGACTCACGTTTGGATCGTAGTGAAAACACGTATCTGGTTTGCTTCTGTTTCTGAACTGTAGTAGTCTCTCACACCAGGCTGTCTCGTTGTATTCGATCTCATCTGGCTCCAGTTGAACTGATTGGTCGGAGAAGCACTCGCAGTCCCTTTCTTGAATTATCAGCATGAGGTTTGAGTGGGGAACAGATTGTACGCTGTATGGTCTGTGTGGTAGGGAGAAGCACAGTAAAGCAGCCCATCAATATAGCGAGCACACACATTAACATGACCCAGTAACATCAAAATTCATGAACTTGACAATGCTACTCTGTGTTCATGTTAACTTCACAAAAAAAAGCAATATCATAAATAATAGTAGCAGTTTCACTATATGCACGTATTACGTAAGACATTGCAAAATATGCATTCGATAAAAACTCTTTTAGTTTGCGTTTGAAGGAACAGACGAGCAGCTTGTTATTTAGCAGTGGTCCGTTGGCCTAGGATCACTTTTATTGATGTCGGGCCACTAACTTTCCAGAAAAGGTCATTTTGGGTGGCCCAATCGGGCAGCTGAAAGTCAAAATGGGTTTTTAATATTTCCTTTCATTTTGGGCAACTATTTTTTTTCGGCCACCAAAATGTCATATTCAAAGATTTTAGTGGCACGAACGGATCGCCAGAGGAAAGAAAGAGCTGGTATCAAGCCCTGTCATGATCATTTATGTTCATTTCATGCCACTATATTCTGTACAAATTGATCCGTCATGATGTTGAGTGGTATCTACAACACTTCTCCGTGTGTATGGCTAGGTCTGAACAACAACACCACGAATTACACTGTTTGCATAAGCTACATCACCGATAGAAACGCACTTGAAACAGTCGGTGCAGTTGGTAAGGAATTTCCCGGCCAGTCCCTTCTCGGGAAGATTGCTCCGGTTTGCCACGTAGAAAGTGTACTCCTGGTCACACGGCTCGTATGTATAGCGTTCGTCCGTCTGCGCAACTTTAGAATTAGGAGAGAAGAACGCGGGAAAGAAATGGAAGGAAATAATCGCAGGCACTAGACTAAAAAAAAAGTTTGATGCAAACTGAAATTCTTTTGGAAATGTATAAGTCTTATTATGCAAAAGTCTTATTATGCAAACTCTCTAAACCCATGAAAAGTGCGGGGTGAGATTGCGCGCAACACAAGTGGTAACTTCTGCAGAGTGAGTCGTGCACCGGCTATCTCCGAAACTTTAATTATGTGTTGTTTTATTCTAAAGCTTGGTGTTTAAAGTCATCACCAGATCTTTTCGCTCCTTTAGGAATATTTTATATTTATTGATCATTAAGCAACTTTGGTCATGTTAAGATAATCGAGGGTAATACAAGTTGTTTAGTCTTAAACAGCCACTGCTCTTTATTTTCTTTCGTACTGCTTTTGGTTGGAATATTGAACGCCGTGATTCTATCCACACCTCAACGAATGCTACTTTTGTGTGTTTAACAAAAATTATCCTTATAGGAATGAAAAGTTCATTTGATAAAAATAGTTTATGAAATGGCTATAAGATATCAAAACACAAAGTAAAGCAAAGTGGTCCTAATGAAAGGTGGGTCCCATCTTTTATTAGAATCTCTTTGTTTTTGGATATCTTGGCCATTCCAAAACCGATTTTTATCAAATAAACTGTACATTTCTGTTAGAACTGTGAGCTCCTTTTTCATATAAACGATTCCTAATTATCAGAAAAAAAAGTTAAAGCATGAATCTCCATGTCAACCAAAACTTCACCATCCTTTTAATGCTTACCTGCTGCTGACAACCAGTCGTAGATACTTATTTGGCTGAGGAAGCTGAAAGGAACAATATAAAAATTTATACACCTGATTAACAGTTCTTCATCTGCATTTTTTTCTTATTCCAAAAGGGTATTTCCCAAAACATAGTCAACGAACACAGAAAATGACGCAAAGTTCAAGAAAATCGGACGATTCGTTCAAATGCTACTAATTTTTTTTTCCATTTTTCCGAATTCCACATGTTGCCATGCCCTCTCTATAATGACATGAACTCCTCTACACTCTGCGGTGTTGCAACAGTGAATGATATAAACAAAATATAATGAGAACAACAATAAAGAAAAATCATTTTGTAAGACACCACAACAGCATTGAATCTCCTCTTGAAGGTAAGGAGAATAACTCATTCCCTTACGTATCATGTCTAAGCAACAGAACGATGGAATGTGTCATTTTCACAAATGATACGGATTCGTTACATTCTTTTTACGACTTATTTACTTGTATTTGACCAAAATTAACGCGCAAAATTGCGAAAAGTCGTATACTCTTCAAGGTTTGAACAGATTGGTCAATGTAGATCGCCCAATATTTCACCGGATGCTTCGCAATTTTCATGTAATCACGGAGTCAACATGTTTGAATGAAATTTTCTCTCCAAAGAAAGAACGATGAAGGCTTGAATAACACAACTGGTTTCCATGGTAACCACACGGTCAACACGCATAGTGATATCTCTTATAGTAAAAGCAGAAAACATTCCATAATCATAGTCATAAGCCAGTCGTTGACAATTTTCGAAAAAGTGTTGATGATTGAAATTTAGTTCACATTGCAATCGCGGAAATCAAGCAAATGCCATAATCATAGTGTCAGGTAAAAGTCACCGACTTCCAACTTTGTCATATAATATGCGCCAACTACACACAATCACCACTGACAGGCAACAAGACTGGCATTCTTACTAATCTCTCCGTTCTTTGCAAGGATACTCACACTATTACTTGTTTGGCGAACCAATGAAGAATAGAGAGAAAGTTTTCCAAACTCTGCAAGAAAAGAATACCATAGACAGTATTGGCGTCATCATGTTTTATCGATACATTTCATCCATAGTCGATCACTCGTTCACCTTTTAAAGCGACCCAAGTCTCACCACGCGGTGCCGTGGTCTAAACGTTCGTGGCCTTGATCGGTGTTGATGAAGGACAGGCTGAAACAGTCTTTTGTTTGTTTGTTTGTTTGTTTGTTTGTTTGTTTGTTTGTTTGTTTGTTTGTTTGTTTGTTTGTTTGTTTTTCTTCAACTTTTCCATCTGAGAAGAAGATGGCTGGATAGCCCATATTCAGCTGCAATAGCTGGTCCTTCCGTGAGGTCCAGTTGGATGTAAGGCGGGACCACTTCACAGGGATATGCACCCTGGTCTTTTCGATGAATGAATAAAGCGGGTTCTTTGCGTGCATAAGTTGTGATTCTCGTCCACGGGACCTCCATTTTGTGTCCCATTCGAGGGACAGTGTGTTTTGTCTTTTAGAGGGGGGGGGGGGTAATAATGATTACACACAACATTGCTAAGCGAGACTCGGGAATCGAACTCGGGTCCTTGGGATTTGGAGGCACACGCGCTACCGACTGCCAATAACTCACCGCTCAAATATATTTTGTAGTCATTGTGGTTACTTTATGCATCAATATTAAATATTCAATTATGAACATTGAATGAGTTGTGGGGTGGGATATGCATCAGGGAGCTAGCTTGACACAATAGTGAATGTGGGAAATATCTAATTCAAATGTGCGTACAATTTAAACATCCTAAATACGTCGCCATTGTCTAAGCATAGCTTTGTGCGTGCAAAATTCCTTATGAAGGTGATAATGTATCCAAAAAAAAATGAGTATGAAATTATTAGGGAACATGCTAAACGATAATAATAAGAAAAAGGAAGAACATAAATTCAAAAATGAATGATACTTACATTGCGCAGTGAGGGGGCGGCACTGCCAATTATTTCTCGCCTACACATGCCTTGGTAGTCAGTCACATGAACCCTGTATGAAAATAATATTCATTCATTAATTCATTTATCTATTTATTCAAATCTTCTATGAGCAAGGCAGCACTTGTTGTTCTACCATATAGGTAGAATATAATAGTCACACAGTATGTAATACATGTATTGCAGAGACAAAGCATAAAAATGTTAAAGAATTCGAATAAATATAAAATATACAGATGAGGAAAAAAATTTGGCAGAGACGATGTAGCAACCAGACTAGGATTTCGACTGCACGTGTGTGACAACACACTGACCACAAAAACGTCAGAATAATAACCAAAGCAACGAGAAATAGCTGGCTCCGCTGTCCTGTCTATGATAGATGTGTAATTATGCAAGATCAATTAACCCTTCAGAATAGATCTTTAACTGTCATTGATACCGGTATACAGAGCATAATAATGTACACCTGTTTTGCCAGAGGTCAATCTATATCCGATTAATTGCAGGCCTACGGTGTGACGATAGACACCAATCTAGCGGCATTTGCTGAGTGGAAATCCGTGGCAAGCTAAATGCCTGGATGCGATTACAGCTTCTATGGTGCTTTTCTCTTTAAACAGTACAGAATACTTACACTTCAAATATGTCCCTATCAACAAGTTTGTTGAAAAGCCGGAGATTTTCCTCGTGTGCTGCGAAATGAGTACCCGCCTAAAATGAGCGAAGTAGAAAAAGAACTATTGAGGAAAATCCATTGATTTAGAACAAAACCAATGTTATATCCAGTCACATACAACATGATTTTATTTTGTCTTGAAAGGCACGATCGTCATTATGGATTCTAGGAGATAATGAGTTTCAATCCATTGCCCACATGTCTTTTAATCTGATAGAATGCATACAACACGCCATCCACGTGTATTGGTACACTTTTACTACATATCTATACCCATCCTCCCTCTCTCACACGCACTCTCTCTCTCTCTCTCCTTCCTTCGCCGAATAGTGTCGTAGAGGAGGACACACCCATGTGACCGCTCAGCTACCGCAGCAGCAACATGGCGCTGCCATCTCACAGGTCCCCGGCTGCGGCGGACGAGGACACATCCTGGAAGTTAGCCTCGGTCAAATCATAGTTCAGGGACCCCTTAATTCTACCATTACCATCACTTATGGAATGATATTGTATACTTGCCATTAGAGGGGATATCTAAAGATTTCAAAGTGAGCAAAGAATAGAAGTATGTTGAAACAAGGTAGTGTGTGGATGAAAAAAAAAAAAACCAACTTCAAAATGCAAACAACTGTTTTCTAGCGCTTTCCACGTAAGAGGGGTTGCATTCTTGACGTGAAAATGATGTGAAGTTATCTATCGTCAAGTGACAGTTAAGACTCTCTTCGTCGTTTGCTTCGCTACATTTTGGTGACGTAAGTCCCCTCCCCCCCCCCCCCCCCCCCTTGAGACATTCATAAATCGATTACTATGACAACAGGTGCCTTTTGCCGAGTACAGACGTTTGTCTGTGCATGGAATATGCGGTCTGCGCGATGTATACTCATTGGACGCACTGGGATCAATAAAGCAATTGTACTATACGCCAGCTCTACCTGTGGATACAGTTTTCGAGAACCATGAAGGACAGTATGATCTCCTTACCATCATTCTCACCATCATCATCCTTATCATCGTCGTCTTAAATAGCATCATCTTCACTATCACCACTACCATCATCAACTACGTCATCATCATTGTTATCGTGATCATGATGATTATTATCATCATGGTCATCATCACCATCAATGACATCATCGTCGTGCTCATGGTCATCATCATAATCATCTTCTTCATCATCCTCATCATTATCATCACCAATGCTGCGTTACTATAGTAACATTGAAGACATTACAAAGAACAGTATCAAAATGGTTTACCCGAGTCATATCCGTTGACACAACGATGTAACCATGGTTGTCGACAAGAAAACACTCCACGCTCTGCAGTGATAACAAGGATTGGGAAGAAAGTCAGATTATAGGTTTAGTATGTAGTGGCTAGGTCTGCCAAAAAACAAACAAACAAACAAACAAACGAACAAACAAACAACAACAACAATAGAAGGAAACATGCACAAAATGACAATGAATATGAGATAATTAAACAGGTGAATAAACAAATAAAGCTGTCTGTTCGTCTATCTATGTATCTGCTTCTCCCCCTCTCTTTCTATGTATATAACATGCACACATACATACAGACACAAAATCATAATATATATATATATATATATATATATATATATATATATATATATTATATTCGTGTACTTAGTATACCTTTGTATGTGTAGCTGTGTGTGTTTGTTTGTGTGTATGTGTGTGTGCATAAGAAAGAGTGAAGTTTTACGATTCCACACTTTACAAACCGCATTTACGATTACAGATGAGTCTACTTACGTCATTAAAGCATGAGGGAGTGCATTCGGGGTCACAGTCAGGTACCTAGGTGGAGAGAGATGGTAGAGATAGAGAAAAAGAGATAGTGGGGGTGGGGAAGGGATTAAGGGAGAGTTCCATAATAAGTCATCGATAAAACTTCATGAAAATACAAGTGTATATAATCATCATGAAGAGATAATGCTTTCCGTGTACCGACATTGCAATTCAATTTAAAAAACCGCTGCTCTTTCAATTCAAAAAGAAACTAGAAATGTCGCTATGGCGACTGATGCCTCCGCCATAATGCATGATTCTCCCAATAGGCGTATAGTACAATGTCTTCACAATGTGTGATCCATGACAGTTTCACAAAACTGGCAAAATATTGAAATGACAGGTTTGTCAGAAATGTCTCGAACTGGGTTTGCTATAAGTTTATAAGAGTGCAGGTACACATATTTGGGGAATTTTGGGGAAGTTTATGCATTGAGTAATTTCCAAGGTATGGAGAAAGAGTGTGATGACGGTACAAAATAGATTTCTTTTTTTTTTTTTGGGGGGGGGGGGATATTGAAACCTGGCCTTTGACCCTTAACCTTTACCTTTGACCTTCTGGCTCGAAATTTCCCGGAGAATCTCCATTAGGTAATGCATGTATTAAGTTTTGAAACTAATAATGCAAGCATTGCATATACTATGAGGGAAAAAGTAAAATGTTGAGGAGTTGATCTTGACCTCTGACCCCTGACTATTGACCCATGACCCCTAAATTCCCTAGATAATCCCTGCCAGACAGTATATGCGTATGTACCAAGTTCCACGAAGA
Organism: Diadema antillarum; assembly: GCF_040938485.1. Lineage (NCBI taxonomy): Eukaryota > Metazoa > Echinodermata > Echinoidea > Diadematoida > Diadematidae > Diadema > Diadema antillarum. The sequence continues at coordinate 1,408,522 of NW_027271406.1, read as the reverse complement.
TACATTGAACCATTTGCGAGAAAAGTGATATTGCAACATTTTCACCTAACCTTTGACCTTTTGACCTTTGACCTTATGACATGAAACTCTCTCTGGAAAATCTTTACGCAGTAGTACATGTCCACACCAAGCTTCAAGAAAATACCTTCGGGCATTGCATAGATGGAGGAAATTGCAACATTTGTAGCATTTGACCTTGACCTTTTGACCTTTGACCTCTTGCCAATGTCACTAAAATCTACTCAACTAATTGTCCCATCATACATCATCCTTGGACCAAGTTTGGTGAAAGCTGCTTCATCCAGTTTTGAGTAATCACGTAAACAGATAAATTTTAGGATTTGACCTTGATCTTTGACCTTTGAACTCTGTCCGATTTCACTGAAAAACTTATCAAGTAATTGTCCCATCATACATCATCCTCCAACAAAGTTTGGTGAAATTTGCTCCATCCAGTCTTGAGTTATCGCGTAAACGGATACAATTTCATGATTTGACCTTGACCTTTGACCTTTAACCGAATTCAACCAAAATCTAATCAAATAATTGCCCCATCATACTTCATCCTTGGACCAAGTTTGGTAAAATTCCAGTAAATATTACTCAAGTTATCGCGTAAACGAAAGCGGACGGACGGACGTACGGACGGACGGACAACCCGAAAACATAATGCCTCCGGCACCACTTCGTGGCGGAGGCATAAAAAAAAAACGTACTTAATTGCCTCCACCTCTTTATTCAATTTGATGCATCGAAAAACTCCGCGTTCTTAAGTTCTTCGACAATATAAAAATATAATTGTTATTTATCATTATCATTATTATTATCATCATTATAATAATGATAATAATAATTATTATTATCATTATTATTATTATTATCATCATCATTATTATTATCATTATTATTATCATTATTACCTTTTTCACCTACTGCAGCAGATGAGAATTATTATGTGTCCATTATAGAGCGATGTATATATATTGTGCATCTTCACAAATGGTTATTATCCAATAATCTTTTACTTAATGATAAGAAAACTGAATTTGTAATATGTGGCACTCAAGAGCAAGTTCAAAATTACGCACTGAAAACCTGAAAGTGATTGATGTTGATATTTATCCTGTTGATGTACTGCACGGAACCTGGGAGTGTGGTTTGATTCACGCCTAGCCTTTGACAGACATATCTCTGAAGTATGCAAAAATTCATTTTATCATTTGTTTAATATTGCACATATTCGGAAGCATTTGACACGGGAAAGTACTGAAAAAAATCATCCATGCGTTTGTCACGAGCAGATTGGATTACGGTAACAGTTTATTCTATGGCTTACCTGACAATCAATTCGGTAAACTACGAAGGGTGCAAAATTCATGTGCTAGATTAGTTTGTAATTCTCCTCGTTTTTCTCGTTGTAGTCCATTACTACGTGCATTACATTGGTTGCCTGTAAAGCAGAGAATCATACCTAAAACTCTGCTAATTGTATATAGAGCTATTCATGGTACAGCACCAGTGTGCATACAGGAACTTGTAGAGTTAAAAACGTCATTTCAAACATTTTATCACCTTCGAAGTTCACAGGACCAAACATTATTGAAATATCAATGGGGAAATCAAAAGTTACTCTTGGACAGGGCATTTTTGTACGCTGCACCAAAATTAAGGAATAACCTCCCTTTGTTTGTAAGGCAAGCAGTTACAATTAATGAGTTTAAGGTCAGGTTAAAAAGTCATCTCTTGAAGTAATGTATTTTCTGTTTGAATTTCTTGTATGCATGTCATTTTGTAATGCGCAGTAGAGTATAATAGTAGGTGCGCAATATAAATGTCCTTTATTATCATTATTATTATCATCATTATTATTATTATTATTATTATTATTATTATTATTATTATTATTATTATTATTATTATTATTGTTGTTGTTGTTGTTATTATTATCATTATTATTATCATTATTACAGACAGAGACCGACGGTCTTGGGGAGAGTTCGAGTCATACTCACAGATGAAGTAATATTGAAAAATAACGAGCGTAGCGCACTTCCAAGCATCTGATATCCAGCAGCTGCAGACAAAACGAAATTGAGTCGCACGATAATGAGCGACACGAAACTTACTTAAAACACAGTGAAATATTTAGACCCACAAACGACTTTCCTCAGTGATACGTTGATGTATCCATTTCTATGTAAAGATTGATTATGATGTAATACTGCAATTCAGTGACAAAGAAAAAAAAATATCGTTGAAAGGACGAAATATCGAATCGATTCAAATCTTCCAAAAATCTGGCTTAAAACATAAAATCATAGCGCAATCGACATGCATTTCAAATCACTATCTTGTCGTCGCGTCGACCGACTGTTTGTTTCCTTGTGCAGTTTTCACCATCCAAAAAAAAAAAGATATTGTTTTCGAATTGTAAAAGAGGCTCATACAAATTACGAAACATACATCAATATTCAGGCAGTAGCTATTGCTATGCTCGCTAAAATAATTCGGCATGAATCGGCATAACTCAAGTGGAGTACGACTTAACTCACCTGCAGCGGCAAATTCTTTACTGTCTTTTTCGACTCGTATGGCTGTGCTTGCCGTTACCACAGTTTCTATACCTGCCAGTTCTAATTCAGAGAAAGAAGGAGAGGAGAGAGATGTGATTATTTCACAAACTACTACACCACACGTGAGGTTTTCATAAGATATGCGTCTCGGTGTTTAGCTGAATATACTACGTTTGCAGCATGTTCCCGGCGGCCACGGCAAATTACATTACACGGCGATGTGGACGAAACGAGACGGACCTGAGACAACGCGGGGGGCGGGGGGACGGGATGGGTAGACGTGACAGGCCGTAACAAGACAGACTCGCTGTTTGTTAGGCAATTCCGGGTTTGCTTTTCGTTCTTCTTACAAATTCATTCATGTCAAGGCTATTCCTGAATTGTCATACAGGCCTATCATGTGTATCTTGCACTTTGTTACGTATCTTGCTCGGGTGACGAGAAATCTCGTAAGCGTGTTTCCATTTCAATTTCATTTCACTTCATTTATTTTCATTCTTCTTTTTCCAACAAAAAAATAACACCGAATAAATCAGGAATTATATCATAAACATATACACTCGACTTTACATAAGATAAATGATACAGATAAACATAAGAATGCATTTATTAGATATATCACGGATGATTATCTCGGTATGTTGTAATGTATTCTCGTTGCTTGTTTATTTTTCTTGCTTTAATTCTTTCTATCTTATTACTATCGTTTCCTCTATGTCCCGCTCCTTCTTTTCAACCTTTTTCGTTAATATGTTGTTTGTTTAATAAGACTTTAACATTTTCATCGAGGGACCTGTACGATACAAGCTTTGCTTTTTAGTAGGTCCGTCACATTTCATGTTTGTAAAATTGTCGTCTCTTTTAGTTATGTCTTTTCTTATGTTTTATCGATTGTATCATTGTATTTGTGTTTGAGATGTGGAACAATAAATCAAATCAAATCAAATCAAATCAAATTCGTTACGATACCTACCCGATTCAAACGGGACGGAAAAGACGAACCCATCGTCGATTTCTTCGACAGCTCTTGTAAAGTAGCCCTCCTCAATGGTGTTTTGTTTATCCCGGTCTGAGAAATCACTGTTAAGTCAAACAGAAAACAAACACTAAATTAAAGCGCGCAAACTTGAAGTTGTTATAGCTTTCACCAAATCGTTTATCATTCCAGTTTTTGTTAGTTTGCGTGGTTTGCAAATCAACCACGTTCGAAACCAAAAATTCATCGTTTGCAAATGTACAGAAAAGTCTTTCAAAATGATATTGAACACGTTCACACATAATCTAAATACCATAATTGTACACATTTCATGTTTGACATTGCATGTTCGTTTGTGCTGCTTGCAGTCAAAGCAAGAAATAGCAAAATAATGGGCCAATCACATTCTATTACATTTTGTACTGCCTATTTTTTTTTTCATGATAAAAGGGTTTACTCGTTCATTCCAGTGAAAACGCATTCGTATGTGTCACGACAGAGTGGCATGTATTTACAAAATGATGAGTTGGTGACGTAGCCTTTTTCTGCTCAAAGTGTCAATAAATTCCAATTCCCGCTATCGCCCTTGTATGTTTAACGAGGGACTTACCTCAAATAAGTGCTTATGTGTGGGTTGTGATAGATTCGTGTCAGTCCACCGTACGTTCCGAGAAATGAAAGTATCACACCATCACTGTACAAGTGCATGAAAAAAAGAAAGAAAATTAGACTTATACAAAGGTAGTAACGGTCTAAGTCATCACGAATTTAAAGTCCCTAGATCTTACTTAGTAATGTAAGCAATATTTTAGCACCAACATAACAGTCATCTATGCGGATAAGTGAAAGCAAAAATGCTGATTCCATGAAAGAAATCGTCGGTTGGAAAGACAAATAAAGCTTTTGAACATATAGTTTCTTCACTGAGTAAGAATCCTGGGGTAAGAATATTGGTACATAGAAATCTATGGAAGGAAGTCATTACAATAACTGATTAACAGAACTTAAAGCTTAATCTCATACTATCGCACTGATGGAGTCCATCACATAGAATGTCAACATAATCTTGATCAAGAAAAAAAATATGCACGATTCAACGTGATTATTTTTTTCTTTGGTAAAGCAAGGTCCACAACTACATCAATAGCTCATCGGTTCACAGAAAGTCCCCTTCCCTACCAGCTCCCCTTCTTCTTCTTCTTTCTTTTTTTTTCTTTTTTCCTCTTTCTCGCTTTGTTAACTGACCTCGACGGATCGAGATGCGGGAAGTTGACGAATGGGACCGACTCGGTCACGGGGGTCGCGGTCGTGTACCGTGCCGTCACGGACTCGGTCGTCGAATGCGTATCGGCGGTGGTGGCCTCGGTGTCCGAGGTATTGAAGTTGGATACGGTGGTGACCCCCGGAGAGCAGTACTCCTCGATCTCCGCCACGATCTCTTGTATGCTATGGGCCAAGTTGTTCAACCCCAAACCACTGGAAGTGAACAAAAGAATACATTTTCATCCCTACACTGCAAAAAGTCCGGTGTTAAATAGTGAACACCGAGCTGGTGTTAAATTTTCGGTGCTCATTTATGGTGTTAAATTAACACCTCCGGGTGTCATTTCCAAATTTTAAACTGTTTCTTGAAGAGTTTCTTAGTAACTGCACTTCTTATTGATTTTTAATTTAAACAAGACGATCAAGAATTTTACATTAAAATACTAGATTTTTGAAAAAATGTGAAAATAAATTTACGACAAAGTAACACCAGCTGGTGTGGTCTCTTATTGAAGCTGGACGGGTGTTAAACCATTGATATTAACACCAACAAATATCAAATCAACACCATGTGGTGTCATTTTTGAATTAACACCTGTACAGTGTCAAAATAACACCAGGTACAGTGTCAAATTAACACCACGAAGTGTCAGGTGAACACTTTTCAACACCATCACAGTGCATTTTTAACACCTGTGGGTGTGGTCCTTTATTGAAGTTTGATCGGTGTTAGATTTAACACCCGTGATGTTAAATCTAACACCGATGTTTTTACAGTGTATGTAAGTCGTTATTCAATTCAAATTAAAATGAAGACACTGCATGAAATTGATCCAGACAGTTGAGTCGTTTCACCTCTCTGATTCAACTGAAGTAATTCGTATTTCTTTTCGCAACTACATCTTAAATGACAACCGGGGAAAGAACAGTATGATATTTAATGGTAGAGATATCTAAAACTCTTGGGCTTATTGAAAACGGCCAGATACAAAAAGATAAACATACGAACTGTCATTAAACACTACTTACAGGACTGACGGTACACTAGTTTTTATCATATGGAGACAACAGGAGAGGAATAAACTATTGTGTGCTGTGAGTGCTAATTGGCACAGAAAAATCTCACAGTGTTGTAATTAATTTCCACAGCTCCTGGTAGCGTTAAAGTCATAATATCAGCAGAAGAGTTGCTTTTTTGGTTTGGTTTTGTTTTGTTTTGTTTTTACTTGCTTTGTTGTTTTGTTGCTTTATACAGTGAATGATAATGTGGCGATGAGCAAGAAACATCACCGAGACTACATCATGCTGAAAAAGAAACAAAAATTAAGCAAAAACAGATAAAACAGAACATCTCCTAATTGTGCTAATAATAAACGACGACTGTGACTGGGGCATTACCAGCGGGGGTGGTACGATTACACACAATACTATTCATATAGACTTGGGAATATAACCCGGGTCCTTTGGATCTGAAGGCAGACCCCTGAGCCGAATGAGAGGACTGAGCCAAATCACCGTCCATGCTACCGTGTGAAAAAAAACCCCACATTATTAAAGGTGAGCGCCGAACAGTCAATTATAAAGGTACCTGCATGCATCTACCTGCATGACCCCCCCCAAAAAAAAAAAAAATGAAATGAAATAAAAAAAAATAATAAATAAATAAATAAATAAAAAATGAATAAATCAAATCATGTCTAATCAAAATATTATCGATTTAAAAAAAGAGGTACCGAAAGACCTACGAAAATGTATCGAGTCAGATACAAAAACAAATTCGAGATCGAGCATGTCGCGGCTAACGTACAAACCCACTTACCTCGTATCGGGAGCCCGGAACACCAATTTCCAATACTCCGGCATGAATCGTGTGACGTTTGCATCAAAGATCAGATGATTTACCATGACGGCATCACCTGAAACAAGATAGTGGTTACAAAAACTTATTTTCAAACTGCTCACTTGAAGTTTAGCTTTTCTTTTCCTGTCCTATCAAAGATACAAAATGGACCTACTACATTTTTGTTACAATCTCGGTTTCTTCTACCTATAATGCAATGCCAATTCTGTGCATAAATAATGGTCTATTACAAGATGGACTTTAGAATCTCCGCAATCTGATTGGTCAATCATCATGCATGCTTGATTTTTACTGATCCACACTGAGCCAAGCGTCCGGTAAAATCCGAATGCACGGCTCAAATCTTGTACAGTGTTGTAGGTGGACCGGACGCATGATGGGGCAAAAAGTTTAATTTCATGTATTTACGGGTCCATTTTGTAAAACGAATAATGAACAGGTTTGTTCTGTGGATCAATGAGGATTATAGATGCTCTCGTTTTACTTTGGAAACTGTCTCAAAAAACACTCGCTGCGCTCGTGGGTTTAAACAGTTCCACAGTTAAACTCGCGCGTCCAATTCTCACCGATCCACTTTGTCCTGTGTATCATTTGTACAATGATGTATAACAACTTACAGAAGTCGTTTAACTTCCCGTCATGCATTGCGGCGTCCTGAAGGAACCTCACCACGTGTTCCTCTCCTTCGTATCGTTCTGACGAGCTGTAGTTGATCTTACAGTAGAGCCTGTGAGGAAACATGATAGTGTTTCATGATTAAAAGACACTCATACGTGTTCAAAATGTCATGCATGAAAAGAAAACTAACTAAACTCCGCAAGAAAACAAACAAACAAAAGTTTGGAAATCTGAGTTTGATCGATTATTTCTTTCTTATCTCAGTAACAATCGACGCATGCTTGGTGTCCGCAGAAAGGTGATAACATTTTTTGTTGTTGTTGTTGTTGTTGTAAAATAATTCCCAACTTAAATTGTTCTGTATGGCTTACATGCAGAGTAAGCACCCTGATGTAACCATGGTAACGGTCTTACGGTTCAGTTTTTATCTTCAGACGTCCTCTCCTGAGTCGGTCCTTGATGTGTCCCATTGCGTGGAATTCTTACTTCCACCATAAATGGTGATGGTCCCAGGGCTTACTCCTAGGCTGAGAGTCCCAGCCACACCTTTTTGATTCATCCCAGCTTCGATTTGCCTTTTTTACGCATTCTGGCATTCGTGGCTTGCGAGCTGAGAACTAAAGACGTAACTCCATACACAAGAACATGTTCTTTATTGCCTTTTCATGACCACTTGCGTTCACTTTGGAACTTTTCAATGCAAACCTTAATCCCGTATTTTTAAATACTGTCCTTTCTCCAATGGAATAATCATTACTAGCAGGGTGTCATTTTAAAGAAAATCAAATAACATTTCTAATGGCACCATGAATGCATGGATTATTACTATGATTGTTTTTTTCCGGTGCATTGTATATTCTTTACGAATGTACTGTTTCTGCTGAAAGTACAGCTTGGCTTGATTTCACTATAATTGTGTTATGGTGAATCGTGGATTTTGTAATACATTATGGGATTTGATTTGTTATGAAATAGTTTTGAGTGTGGAATCAATAAAAGATTATGGAAACCCCCCCCCAAAAAAAAAAATAAATAAATAAAAAAATAAGGAGATATAATCGATCACACTCAGATTTCCAAACCTTTTTTTCGGAGTGTATATATTCACACATTTCCTTAACAGGTGGATCCTTCTGGATAATGTAATGCCCACCTCCTTAAAGAAAATATTTTCAGTTGAACTGCCACTTATCGCACGAAATTTGCAGTTTATTTCATCATGGCATCACAGGAAATCATTTTGCAGCAAAAATCATACCAATAGACCAACTGAATAGCGTGCAGAATAATGATTACAATGTACATATAAATCCATGCCGGCAAAGTAACAGGAATGTTAATGACGCCTAAAACAGCTCAATAACTGAACATGCTGAACGGATATCTTGTGATCTAGGATGAAAGGATGGCTGAAAGACTTCAGTTATGAAATAAAATTATTGTAGCTATCATGAACTCCTTACACTTACCAGTTTGCGATGATGGTTTGTCCCAAAGTCCCATCTCCGAATAAGAGTTTAGCAGCTGCAAAATAACATCAAATTGATTCAATAGGACGGAAAAAGACATGGATCCACAATGGTATCTGTACTTGATTCTAAACAGAACAGCCAAACGGCCAGGGTCGGGTGCAAAAAAAAAAAGTTGAATAAAAATATCGCTATCATCTCTCTATATATGACGATTTCAAGTTATACAGACTGATTATGAAGAAATTTCCATTACTTCTCAAATTATTGTTTCTGTTAGAGGAATGTGCCAAGATACACACTTGTCATGCTTGTTGAATAAAAATGCACACTTAGAATGATGCAAGCATTGTATGGTTTCTCTATGTAAGATTCAGAAGGTAGCCTACCATACATCGGCAAATATTTTGCCCTTATCTTTTTCTTTGGGAAGAAACACTTCGATCGCGCATATAATCACGAGAACTTTACCGAGCTATAGGCTGAACGCAATGACACATCAACTTGAGGCACATCGTACTAACCTTGCTGTATATCGCATATCTCTGCCCGATATTCAAATTGTCCATCCTCGCTCGAGTTCACGAAAAGTTCGGGTGTTTGAAGCCTCTGGTTGTCGTAGGCCTCGGGCAAGGAGATGCCAAGACTATGGAGGAAAAATGATTAAAAATTGATATTGGGAAAACGTCCAGAAGCCAAGAACAAATTAAGAAAACTTATGCTAGTCTGCGAATCATTTTCTAACGACTGATATACAAACAAGGCAAATATTTCTTCATTTTGTGACGCATATTCCACGACAAATGTATTTTCATGTATTACGCTTCTACATTTCTTTTGAATTTATATCACATCTGCATGCACTGTAGACATAAAGTCATAAAGCCACAATTTTTAACGTACATAGGTTATAGAAAAACAATATTCTTGTTCCGCCCTCCAAGATTAAACAGATCAGAGAAACTTGGGTAGTTATATGGCTGTTTTATGTGGGAACTGAGTGCATGTGATTGAGATGAAATACCAAATTAATGCTAGGATGGTTTCTAAAAGAGTTTTACCTGTAAGGCGTGTGTGCCAAAAGTGTGTAGTAGTATTTGTTCCTTCGGCTGCTCACCCGTTTCTGTGTTCATGCAAGGTAGAAAATTATACACGAGTTATGAATGATAGATAAATAATGTCATACAAGCACAATATTTCATAGTACTATTATACGTGCAAACTTTCCGTATACGGTACACAGCTATACGTAATCTTGATAAGCTACCTTTCAAAGGTAGGGGTCAGACAAGATGCGGTATGGACTCGTCTATAACATCAACTCGTAGGAAAACTAATCTATGCAGATGAGTTTTCACACTTTGAGATGCCATTATGTTTCTTCTTCTGTTTATTTGTTTGTTTGTTGTCGTATTTTGACATGTTTCCTCGATATGATTGAAGATTCGTTATCTTAAAATACAGCTCTTAGCAGTATATGACGATGAGATCAATCGAGCTACGAATACTTTCTGAAAAGTATCAAAATCGTACAATTCACTATTCAGATTCAATTTCCGGTGCATGTGTACACTACCGGGCAGGTTTATCTTCTACATTAGCAATGATATTTCCTGCAAATGCAATCAACAGAATAATATTATGTACGAATCCGTACGAATATTCTGCCTACGAATCACTATTCAGATTAATGAAATGAAGCAATGGCGAAATTGCCCATGCATGATGTGTATACTGCCATGCTCAGACAGGTGGATAATAAGCCAAGATTGTTCCTGCGAATGTAATCAACAGAATACTACTCTGCATTTTATCATTTTATGATATTCTTCATTCTTCTACGGACATTTCGACTGGTGTGGCTGAATGAACCACATAGCTTACCAAGTCATCAAACATTTGCTTAATGACCATCTCATAGACACCGGTCTCTCTTCGGACCATCGAGTCTCGGAGCTATTCCAAGTCAAAAAAAGAATGAGAAAAAAGTACAGAAAAATCAGTATTTCACGTGATGACGAGAAAGAAAGCAAAATAATGTCACTGTGACGAACTCTGCTGGATGTCATCAATTTCTGGGATTGCTAAGAAAAAGTATTAATAGATTGATTACTTTGGGGAAATTTTATTATTTCTTCTTCGGAGTAGAATAACAAGACTTTTGACATTCGCAATGTTTTGTAATGAAATAGTTATATAAACTTGCACGTATTGACAGCTGTTATCAATTTTAACAATGAAATCACCGCATAATGAAACTCAATGAATGATGGACAATCAGACACAAGGGATTCCTGATAATCTACATCAAGTGGTCAATGAGTATTCCCTAAAGGAAATGAAAGGTTTGATAAAAGAAAATGCTATCCAAACCAAATCAAACGGAGTTAGTCTTCAAAATATAAAAAAAGCCCAAAAAACAAACAAACAAAAGACGTTGTCTAAATGAGTAACGGGCGGTATTAAGTCTGCAGACACTGAATCAAAGAGCAAAGAACTTTGTGGTCTTTGCCTGGATCGATTGCTTTGAGAGGGGTTTGATGACTTCTCGACAAGTTAATGAGATTTTTAAAAAAATCAAGAAGATACGTAGCATTTACATGCATGTTTTTGGTGTCGTCACACAAAGCTTTTTAGTGATGACACTCACATAGACATCACAAAACTTAAATTAATCTCCACTGTCATACATCCTTCCTCTTGGGACGGTCTCTCGAAGAAGGTGGAGCGCACAATGGGCCTGTACTATATCTTTCATCTTAGATCGAATCGCTGTTTGAGTGCTATCACAGCAGTGAATAAGACTGTCAGAGAATACATACATAGTTGTCACTATGTATTACTCTGCAGTGACAGTCTACAGTAAGAACACTATGCGAATGTAAGCAATTATCTTCACACTGGTAAATGTACACACATGCTGCCATTACGCTGACATGATAGAACATAATGCATGAGTAGGTGATTGAGCATAATACTTCATTCAAATATTAACAGGTCTCTTCATTATTGTAACAAGGCATAAACGTGGTTAATTAGATTTGAGCGTCGGGGAAGCCCAAATTCGATACACGTTTGTTCATGATAAGTATTCATGACCACATATAGTGTGTGGTTATATTCTACAGCGCATCCACGCACTATTTGGGAAACTTAACTCCCAAGTTCAAAGTAATTTTGAGAACAGGAGTAAAGTCATCGAACAGTAAAGCAGTCATCACAAATCAAAACTACACAGTTGTTAATATTTTCATACATTAGTTACACGCACATAACTAAACATTAGATGATGAAATGACAACTGTCCAATTGAATCATGCATAAATGACGTCACAATTATCTGTAAGTATCACCAGCCGTATACTAGTAACTACTCCATAGTAAGAATCATCATTACTGAATACCTATAACTCTGAAAGAAGGGGATGAGAAAGGGAGGATTTGGCGAAGACTCTGATGCAAGTAGATAAGAAACTTGAGAGGGCATAACAATATTACGTCATCTAGTTTACATATTGCATAAATCATTATCGAGATATATCATCGATACACTGCTTCATGATTAACTTAACCTCTTATCTTGTGTCTTAAGTTGATGGAACTGTTCATTCGATGTCAGCGTTTTTATGAAAGTTGATTCTAACATGGAGTAAACTTATAATAATGAGTGGAATCCAATATCTCTTCTACCGTTACAAACGTCCACCACCATGATTATCATCCATGTTTTGAAGGCATGATTGATTTTGTTGCTGTGTTAATGGTTTAGATTTCCCATGACATGATATTACCAGATGAAAGTGGGGCTTTTTACATCAGTTAGAATCAATATACCCTTATTATAGAATAATGGGAGATCGCCATTGATAGTATGCTTTTTTGGTGCAAGTTACGAAAACTCTCTTATCATCTTTATCGCCTAGCTATCTGAAAGCTTCTGGGCCTTTGCATCATTAAATTTCCTCCTTGAGAAATTGAAATCTTCATGTGGTTGCTGAAACATCAGTTTCAGGAGTTTCTTGAAGCAAATATTGATTTGCACTCAAGCGGATGTTGAAATAAGTCTAGTCAGGCATAGCGTATTGTCAAACTCCTTGTACCGACTGATATTATTAATGTAAGCAGCTTTGCCTCGTGGTAAGTAGGTTCTCTACGAGCTTCATTCGATTATTACGCTATCAATATATACTGCTCCTGTCAAGACAACGCATATAACTTATTATACTTCAGAGCATTGTTTGCGTTGGCGCTCATAAGAAAGACAAGAGACCCGCGGGTCTAGCGCTCACCTGAGTATCGCAAGTTCACCTTTCACGCAGTCACTGATCTAAATTATTCACAGCTCTACCAAAATTTGACCAGGCATTCTCAAGTAGAAGATGAAAATGTACAATAAGGGCCCAAATTTTTTAAGATTCCTTAATTTGGGGGGATTGGGGCCCTCTGGGTCCCTCTGGGTGGGGCATGGTGCCCATTTTGATAAATTGAGATCCTGACCCCCTAGGGATGCTACCTGCCAAGTTTGACGAAAATTCATTATGAGGTTTTCAGGAAGAAGATGAAAATGTACAATTCAGGCCCCCATTTGGACCTTCCCAACCACCCACCCCTACCCCCAAAAGGGGCACCCCTGGATCTCCTATGAACAAACTTGAAACTACAGTCATTAATGTACTCACTCATAGTATTATCTTAGCTCTATAACTTCTGATTCTAGAGAAGATTTTTTAAAGATTCCTTCATTTTGGGGGTTTGGGCCCCCCCTGGGGGCCCCCTGGGTGGGGCATGGTGCCCATGTTAACAAATTGAGATCCTAACCCCTTAGGGATGCTATCTGCCAAGTTTGGTGAAAATGGGTAATGGGGTTCTCAAGAAGAAGATAAAAATGTACAATTTAGGCCCCATTAGGACCCCTCCTCACCCCCCTCCCCTGGGTCACAAGGGGGGCACCCTTGATTCTGCCATGAACAAACTTGAAACTACAGTCATCAATGTACTAACTCATAGTATTAACTTAGCTCTATAACTTCTGGTTCTAGAGAAGAAGATTTTTACAGATTCCTTAATTTTGGGGGGTTTGGGCCCCCTAGGGGCCCCCTGGGTGGGGCACGGTGCCCATTTTAACAAATTGAGTTCTTATCCCCCTAGGGATACTACCTGCCAAGTTTGGTGAAAATGGGTAATGGGGTTCTCAAGAAGAAGATGAAAATGTACAATTTAGGCCCCATTAGAACCCCTCCCCACCCCCCTCCCCTGGGTCCCAAGGGGGGCATCCCTGATTCTGCCATGAACAAACTTGAAACTACAGTCATCAATGTACTAACTCATAGTATCAACTTAGCTCTACCACTTCTGGTTCTAGAGAAGAAGATTTTTACAGATTCCTTAATTTTGGGGGGTTTGGGCCCCCCTGGGGGCCCCCTGGGTGGGGCATGGTGACCATTTTAACAAATTGAGTTCCTAACCCCCTAGGGATGCTACCTGCCAAGTTTGATGAAAATGGGTAATGGGGTTCTCAAGAAGAAGATGAAAATGTACAATTTAGGCCCCATTAGAACCCCTCCCCACCCCCCTCCCCTGGGTCCCAAGGGGGGCATCCCTGATTCTGCCATGAACAAACTTGAAACTACAGTCATCAATGTACTAACTCATAGTATCAACTTAGCTCTACCACTTCTGGTTCTAGAGAAGAAGATTTTTACAGATTCCTTAATTTTGGGGGGTTTGGGCCCCCCTGGGGGCCCCCTGGGTGGGGCATGGTGACCATTTTAACAAATTGAGTTCCTAACCCCCTAGGGATGCTACCTGCCAAGTTTGATGAAAATCGGTCTTGGGGTTTTCAAGAAGAAGATGAAAATGTAAAAAGTTTACGCACGACGCACGACGGACGACGGACGACGGACGACGGACGACGGACGACGCACGACGCACGACGCACGACGCACGACGCACGACGGACGCCGGACGAAGGGCGATCGCAATAGCTCACTTGAGCCTTTGGCTCAGGTGAGCTAAAAACATGCACCGTATGCTTTCAGCAACATGAAAACAACTAATTATCTAAAGTCACATCAACAGTACTTTATGTCTAAGACGGACGAGACAACTATTGAAACCTACTTGACATAAAGGAAGAAAAGTCGGCAAGTATATAGGTGTTAATCATGTCTAATTCATACGTCTTCCATAACGTTGATGCTAAGTACGATGTTATCATATATAATTGACAAGGTTGGTGAAGAATTAAACACTATTCCACTTGATTAACACATTACTTATGCATGACATAAGCTGAGATATGAGAAGTAAACAATCTGTAACTGCGATGTATATTACACGTCCTTTAAAGAACAATCGCATACAGGTATATAAACGATGCAAAATATTACGAACTGCTGCGATGAAGGGTTAGTGGCAAGATAAACTTATGCAAGGTCTCAGAGTTATTCAACTTTAAGGTGTTGCACTGAGCGTGTTAGAAGTATGTTAGTGAGAACATGCAGTCAGTCAGTGGCAAAGAATGACACCCATCTCTCTTTGGAGATGTTCCATGGACAACTATAATTCGTCACCTGGTTTTCAGGAAGTTCAAGTGAATTCCGGGGCAGAGAAGCCTGACCAAGAGAGAGACACGAATCGATTGTCCAACAAAAGATAAATCAATCATCATATGATAATGAATTATTATAGAGATATCACAATAACTGGTAGACGATGGTGCAGAAAAACTCAGTAATGCATATAAGTTATAAACAAAAGAAGCATTTACAGTAATACTTTACAGTTACGATGATACCAGTGCCAATAATACTATCATTCCGTTGGGTGTAATAGAGTGTCTGTGTTACTCGTATATTCAAACCACAGCAAGAAGAGAAGTGGGGTGGAATAGAGTGAAAATGTGTGAACGGACGAATTCCCCAGCTATATTCATCCCGCCCTTCGCAAGAAGTGTGACGTGATAGATACGCACGAGTTCTGACTCTCCCACATCACTATCGCCTCGAAGCATAGAGTGGGACACGGTATGATAGCCTTATGGACGATCCCACCGAGTTTAGAACCCATGAGCTTACCATTGCGAGGCTGACAACCTACTAAGTCAATTCTCCCCACCTCCTTCCAATCCGCACAATCATGAGATAATTGCCAATTACAATATGGTTATCACCAAGAACACCAATTCAATCGTTTCCATATTTTGATTACTCAACAGGTCTTGACTTATTCAAAAAGATTTTTTTTCTTTCCATAGCCATCGAACGTTAAGCATATCAATACCACAGTTACCCACTGTAGCAAAGAGCCGTGTGATATATGGGACGACGATTTCAACTACAAGATGATAATGAGAAGGGGCATCACGCCAGACAATAAGAAAGGTATATGGACATAGATAGATGATAGATAGATAGATAGATAGATAGATAGATAGATAGATAGATAGATAGATAAATAGATAGATAGATAGTGATAGATAGATAGATAGATAGATAGATAGATAGATAGATAAATAGATAGATAGATAGTGATAGATAGATAGATAGATAGATAGATAGATAGATAGATAGATAGATAGATGAAAGAGAGAGAGAGAGATGGCTAGATAATGTTCAACTTACCACATCATCGGTATCCGACAGTTCTACCTCGGATAGATCCACACTGTTGTAGTTCGGTTTGATCAAGCCGTCTCCATGCAACGGTCGCAGATCCGGATGAAAAAGGATGTAACCGTTGTTTGTAATCGCGTAAGAGTATCCGTTCACGCCGAGCTATATACATATATTTTTTTTTCAACATAAGGAATAGAAATTTTAAAACACAAAACATAATATTAACTATAATAATATCCTCATCTTGGTCTCTGGAGATATTTACAATCTAAATTGTTTAATGTATTAAGCTGATAAAACTCTACTTTGTTAACATACACCAACTGTTATCAAGTTTTTCTTGATGTACGACATCATCCGAAATGAGGGATGCGGAATGAATTCCTGTTTGTGTTTTAATACAAATAAAAACACACACACACACACACACACACAAATACATGTACAAATAACTTTGCGTGGAGGCGAGAAGAATACGGACTACAGAAGCAGGTGCCCTGACATCATCAACAGGCTCGGTTTTTTTTTTTTTTTTTGTTATTATTATTTTGGGTTGTTTTTTTCTTTGCTATGGCGCGCCAAAAGGAACCATGTCTTATTCTGTTAAAAAATAAATGATTTTGGTATAAAATCACCCAAAATGTTACTGTTATGTCAAAATCAAGAGCAACAAAATCACCAAATGAAGATTTATTTTGTAACAAAATCATTGGTGAGTGTAGCATAACCAAACGGACACGGTTCCTTTCTTTGCGCCATAGCAAAACAAAAAAACAAAAACAAAAAAAGACAAAACAAAGACAAAACAAAAACAAAACAAAAACAAAAACAAAACAAAACAAAAAACCCGGACCATTGCCGTTTCCGTGCTCGGTGTACGGAGACCTTTACACAGTGATTGTACAGAGCAGACTAAACGGGTTGGACATCTTACCTGAAAAGGTGGTGTAAATTTCTTCATTTCCACAATGGGTACGTCCGTGCCCGCAACTCCCTCCAGTACACCCATGTCCATCTTTCAAAAAAACAAAACAAAACATAAGACACGTGTGCGATACGAAAAGAGATGGCATCAAGGAGATATCATTACTACAAGGTTGATTACAGGGTATTCGTTTGTTTGTTATTGTTGTTTTTGTTCCGCTATCATGTGTATGAAATGTCACTACGTATCCCTTTTCTGCGGGCAACAGTTCTTCATATTCCTTCACCAGTATTTCCTGTATGTGTCATTCAAAGATAAGAAGCATGACCTCTTACAGCTTAACAGCTTACCGTGTCATTTCTGATATTGAAGACGGGTTGCGATACAGTCGTTGTCAAGCCGAGTCCCTGGTAATCAAAAGGGGGAAAAATGAAGCACAAAAGAAATCAGTCTCTGAAGCAATCCATTATACATCCCTACAAAATTCGATAATACGACGATCTGAACAAAACACATACAAAAATAACAACAACGACGCAGAACAGAACTCACCAAAGCATCATGATAGACGCTGCTCCAGACGGTTTTTCGAATGCGCTCGTTGACCATCGGGCGACTTAGTACGTGAAGGTAGCTCTGAGGGGATAGAAAAGGTTGAGTAGCAGCATAGTAAGTCTAACATTAGCATTCCCTTGGAGCAACTGACTCTTGATGGTAGAGAAGTATATTAACTATAAAATGGAAACATTTACAATAAGTGTTGTAAGTGACTGCACTTTTCCGTGGCCGAAAACGTGCTGTATCGCTATATTCATTTTAGTTTTTGCAATGATATTCTTGGCAAATGAAGGAATTATTCATCAAACCTGAATGGAAATAATGAATTTGTTCGTGGACAAAAATTGAGTCTTTCTCAAATGAAGGAAACCCATTGACAATACTATTGGCTCTTACCGTGACTTGCTCTTCAACGTCCGATATCGTAGCCAGTCTTGTATAATAGCCTTAAAGTCAAAACAAGACGAAGATACGGCGGCTTAGAAATACAACACACTGCGGGCACTTATACTTTTCAATGGATGAGTAACAAATTCACCAATGAAACTATTACGGGTATTATGTCAGTTGAAGTTTTTATACTTCATTGCACTGGGAATGTGATAATACATCTCGATTTTATATCTTAATTGTCATTAAATTTGTCTGAAGTATACTAGGAACCTATTGATGTCGAACTATATCCAAATTCCCTGCGATATTGGTGACAAGTGATATTCTGCTATTTATTATCATTTCATGCATGGTTGCTATATGATTCCCATATTTCCAAATATAATTGAGTATGCGCTCCTACACCTATACATATTCAAGATGCCCACTTTGACTGATATTAAAATCTCTACTTCTTCAGCTTCCTTGTCATGTAACCATTAGACATATGCCCGCCTGTCTTGCATGAACAACATTGTGAACATAGATCGTACTACAACGACAATTAACGGCGTAATGTGTCTCTATAAACATGCACATAAATAAATGTTGATGGTAACATGGCAAACAACGAGGGATTGGTACAGCTGCATAACTATCTTGATGGTATGAGATACCTTTGTTACTGCAGGCAATTTTGACGAGGTTGGTGGGCCCATCCTTTTCTCGTCCCGTCTGGTACGTGAAAACGCGAACCTGTAATTCACGTTAAACCGGGGATAAAGGGAAGCGTGAATGATCAATGCCAAACAAACAAACAAACAAACAAACAAACAAAAAAGCACACAACCCGAATTCATTCAAATTCCATTTGATTTGATTTGAATTGATTTTATTTGATTTTATTTGATTTGATTTGGTCGTTTGTTTGTTTGTTTGTTTGTTTGTTTGTTTGCTTTTGTCATCCACGGTTATTGGCTTCATTTTTGCCATGTTTGGCAGCTGGACAGTAAGATTCCCCCTCATGTAGTTTGAGCAGTCGTTTTTATTTGCTTTTGGAATACATTTAACTAGTCTTGATTTAATGTAACATTATCTATTGTGATCTCTTCTGATACGGGGGAGCTGTAGCATCGTGGATAAGTTCGATTCCTGTCCAGTGCTTTCACCCTTGGACAAGATGTTTTTACCAACCACGTCCCTCTCGACCCAGGTGTATAGATGGGCACCTGGCGCTGTGCGCTAGGGTAGTAATAAAGGCAGGGCCTCTGGTAGAGCATTGGCAACACTAAACAGGCTACCCCGGATAAAGATTATTATAATAATGATTATGATGATGATAATGATAATAATAACAATAATCATCATCATCATCATCATCATTATGATTATTAGGATTATTATTTTCATTTTAATCATTGTTATCATCATATGCATCACTACATGTACTGATAATGTTTTTCCTATCTTTGTATGCATAGCGTGCTGTTACTGTTCTTTACCGTTTGATTTGGGTTGTGTTCTCTGAAGACATCCTCGGCAGTCTCGGTTAGCATGTCTGACAGGATCATAATGGCCTGGTTACACCCCGAACCTCGCCCCGTGCTGTTGAACTAAAGAAAAGATCGACGTCGAATACGACCCGACAAAGTAAATTATTTATTGACTGTGAAATCATTCTGGACTCATATCATTATTGACAACGGGTCATAACGGCATGATCACGAAAAAGGACAGTCTCATAATGTAACACAAATGCACATGCCTATCATAATCACGCGTCACAGTTTGACTATGATAATGGAGCTGCAACACGCGGGGTTGTAGCTTCATGAACAGATCAATGCCCATATAGTTCAACCGACTGCGTAAGCGAGGAGGAAGAAAAAGAAATCAAAACATCAAATCTTTGCTAAAATCTTCGAGTAAATCGCTCCCCAGTGCATTCACAGACGTAATTCGGATAAACCGTATTACTGTATAGCCCCACAAGTAGCAATCCATCAAAATTATCTACGTCATTACGTTCTGAATCACAGCCCCTAATCGCCAACATAAATCGTAATCGTATATGTGGCTGGCATACCCCAAATCTCATTATCTTTTGCACTTACCGATTCCAGTAAGTCAAAGGCGTGACGCACTGCTCTCTGGAGGTCCGCCATACCGTATGGTACAAGCGAAGATAGCGCCGACTTAATCAGCTGAAAGAAGATAATCAAATGAATCAACACAATCAAATTTGGTTTGAATTTAGACCAATACCCGTATACAACACAATAGACGAAGAGACGTGATGAAATTATGTTTGAAGCAATTTCAGCAATTGTTATTGATGCACAGCTCATGGTATAGGTGCGATTTGAACCGGAATGTAAGAGTGTTGCATATTTATTTTGCATTGAGGCTGAGTGGTGGGTAAAACAATAATAGCAAAACAAGTAAATCAACCTTCAATCTGGAAACGTTGCTGAAATGCCACATGCTGTATAGATAGATAGATAGATAGATAGATAGATAGGTAGGTAGATAGATAGATAGATAGATAGATAGATGATAGTAGATATAGATATATAGATAGATAGATAGATAGATAGTTAGATAGATAGAAGGATAGATGGATGGAGAGGCGGGTATATAAATGAAATAGATACAGAAAAGAATGATAGACAAGTAATAAATGAATAGACTAGTAAGCACTAAAAAAAATGGACAGAGAGCTAATCAATAGCCCCTTGTGCCATTAACCATAAAAACATATAAAATTACGGAGAATGAAGCACTTCCATAATCTCTGTTACTTTCTCAAGTCAGCAAAATGATATTAATTTTTACGGTTTGCCATGGTTAAAGATCTGAGTATAAATCAAATATAATATTTCACACAATCTGAGCGCTTGGGCTCTTCACCAAAAACGAATCAGTCATGAAATCACCGTCAAAAGCGATTTATTAGAAAAGCGATTTATTAGAAACGATTCTTCAGAAGAGATGAATCAACAAACTAATTGGCTGGCTCGTAGTTTTATATTTGATGATGGCATGACGTATTACCCTCCAGTTCTCATATAGCATTATTCACCTAGCAATATTTCCCACTTGTACACTTCAATCGAAAGGCTTTGTCAACAGAGCATGGGACAGAAATTTCGCCTCCACATCAACTTTTTAATGTAAATCTCAAGCGACCTCGAATCGCAAATACATTGTGTCTTATATAATAATACAGTTAATTTTGAGTAATATCCCAAACATAATGACGTTATAATGACGTGCATCAATGAAATCATTCCAGTTTTGAAATGTAATCGTCTGTATCCGACACGAAGAAAAAGAAAATACATCCATCCATCAGCCATTTCCATTATTATGTGCAAAAAGGAATTGGTTTTGCTGCTTTGAAGAAACCCAAATATGACATTTTGAGTATGGAAACTCAAGGACTTTGTTGATCATTTACTTCCGATTGCCGTGGTATTTGCTAAATACGCAGCAATATATTGAAAGAGAGACCTTTCAATTCCCGATAAGATATCTTTCTTTTTTCTTCCTCTGGAAACATACATCGATATATACACGAGATTGACTATTTGGAGTGTATGTGTGTGTGTGTGTGTGTGTGTGTGTGTGTGTGCTTGAGTGTTTCAGAGAGATAAAGATAGATTTAAAACGAGAGGGAGAGAGGGCAGATGGAAAATCATAAGATGTGTACGCTGCGAAAAAATATTTGTCGAAGTTTATGACGGCCTGTGACAGCGCTTGGAATACGATGTCATCTCTTTTTGTATAAAGATAATTTTGATTATGGAAAGCATCCTTGGTCTTGCAGAGTTAATGAGTATGGGAATTTATTGCTGTTCTCTTTGTCGTCATTTAATTGTTTGCTCATTTCCAAGTATGTTTTGTGCATTAAGAACTTTATTCAAGGGACAGTATAATTAAAGATTTTATCAATGCTAGCATGTCGGTGACGTGTAAGGTTATAAAGATGCAAAACAGTATGAATGAACAGCAATGCTCACTCAAGGGGCACTTGACATATGAAAGTTTACAATTCATGTTTTACTACCGCATAGCAACAGTTGTGATATTCAAAGACTGAGTGGCAGTGACCCGGAAAATTGAGGGAACTCGTTACACAAGGATGTCTCGAATAATATTACAGCAACTACTCGAACTAGAAAACACAACAGGATGCTGCGTGTGCATTTAACTTCGTTTTTTTGTTTTGTTTTTTTGAATCCCCACCCTTACGGATTTTTTTTTTTCTAATCGTAACAAGTGTAACATATGTAAATGAGGAAATGACGTATTGCAGCGATGGGGTGTCATGCAACCATGGATATGAGGATATCATAATTTGATCAATTTCGTTGCATTTTCGTCGATCTACCGACAGTGCAAGTATCGCCGACAATGCCTCGATTTCCCCTGAGATTATTTCTTTTGCTATAGGTCACCGCTCACTGCATGTACACACAAACACAAATACAACGACGTGCACACACACACAAAAAAAAAAGGAACTCGTCTCTACAATAGTCCTGCGTACTCACATTCTTGTTATCTGATGTGGCCTGTACCATGGTGTCATTGAAACAGGGCTGGATGAATCTTGTCTGGTCGTTGAACTGAGTGACGATAAATACAAAAACAGGGTGGAAATGTGCAAAAACATATGAAGCAGAGATCTCGACAGGGACAGCATATCTATTAAGAGTCAGTGTTTGGTATTATCATCAAGATTTAGTCCGGCACGAGGGAAGATGTTTGCCCAGCATGTACAGGTGTCTAGAGAGAAAAACACGACACCTGCATCAATAAAACATGCCATCCGTTTCAAACACTAATAGGCCTAGTCCATATTCATCTCCATTCGAGTGAGTGGAATGTTGATATTCTGAGATCCCTTTATGGAGGCAGAGTATGGATTACTTTCAAATCTTACCAACTAACATTATGCATCTGCCGGAGAATATTTGGACACGAAACGCGTTCTCTGAAGTTGGCATTAATTAACCTCCTGGGTTCCATAAACAGAGACGTGCATTTTAAAAAAGAATAGTGCGTTTGTGCGAAGTTTAAAGAAAGAGCAAGGCACAAAATAAATCAAACATTCACGGATACTATGTATTTTCTGTCTTTCTCATACTTCAATATCCGTCTTACACGAAAGACATAATAAATCAACTTATATCATTGTAATCATTATGATGTTGTGATGACATTTTCTATCCTTATCCAAATATTTCTATCCAAATATAATTGGACTAATAGCTGTAACCAAGCTATCATACATGCACATAAATTTTCGGAATCGCTCTGAATTCTACTCCAGTTATACATTGCTTATTATGCACGCAGCACACTGGCGGTACTTAGGTGATGAGTCACAGGGCATAAAGCGCAAAAATTGCCATGCGTCTGTATCGATTTGAATTGTCTTTAGTTTCTTTGATGACGAGCAACAAGATAAAGCAAGGCCAATATTGCTTTCATTTGTGTGAATGCAGAAGACTCACATTTACAAAGCTTTTGTTTAGTGCAGCAAATCAGCGTATGTGGATACTGCATGTATTACAAAATAAGGAGATTATGATTATTACGCAGTATAAGGTTCTCGAAGCAAACGCCTTAATAAAGACACATTTTCCCGCGCATCACTGGGTTCAAGTTTCCATGTACTAGTAATTCGATGTATTACTGAAAACACAAAAAGAAATACAAACACAAACACAACTGAAATTCATTCTAGATCAAAAGCAAGATCCGTTCAACGGTCACATTCAAGACATGAATCGACTGCGGAAGCTTTCCCCATACAAAGGTATTGTACCCCCTGGGGAATTTTCGCGCGTAAAATGCAACACTGACCAATCGGAAGATAATGGTTCACAGTCAATCCGTAATAACCTGCAGACGAGGACAACACACGGTCTTGCAAAGGGCATGACGGTCTCTAGGCACTTATGCGTACCAGAGGTATAACACGTCAGTGTGTCACCTTTCGCACAGTAAATATTTGGAAATGCGTCACAGTTTACACGGAAATAAAAAAGGAAAGCGTCGTAAATCTGCTAAAAATAAGAATACGTGTACACCCAGAAAGGGTATCAGCTTACACTGATGACGTTGACGAAATCGTTGTCGCCGAACGTGTCCAGAATCTTCTTGATGGCGTACTTGGCGATCTCGACGTAGAGACCCGTCATGCTACCACTGACGTCGACAAGAATGACGACGTCTTTGGAGGAGGTGGCGCCCTCAACGTACCTGGAGAGATAGGTGTGATTTTTAAGAAAATGAATGATTGCTAATTAGAGTATATCAAAACTAGAGACTAACTAATATGTATTACCCTACATAACACTAACTATAGCTAATGCAATCCAGAATCCACCTATAAAGTTTTATTTTATGGGATGGAGAAAAAAAATATTAGTAGGTCTTCAGTAGATATGAAATAATTGACACGAACACATTGGTAATGTCAATGGACGCTTGACCTGTTAGATGAACAAGTATTTGGGTGCAAGATTTCATGGAATTCGTTCCGGTCAGCATTCCTTATTTCACTTGTTTTTGTTTTTGCTTTTTCTTACACAAACCTTGCAGTAATGGTTTAACGGTAACTCTCATTTATTGGAGGGGGAGGCTATCTTGATTTGTGTTCTTCATTGTTGTGAAAAGGAGTCCAGACAAAGCTCAAAATGAATTTTCATATTCTGTTCACGAAAAAACAAACAAAATCGAGGGACGTCCAAATTGATAGAGCCACACGTGATTGTTCAGCAAAGCCTAAAATCAAATCTGCATTCGACTTTCGCGCAGGCAAATTGTCATGCGTGACACTATGGAGCAAATTATTATCATGAATGCGCAAGTACATTTTGGAAGGGTCTTTAGTGCTGTGAATCGTCACAAGTGTGTTAATTGGTGACCGGCCATTACACTTACACTGCAATTCTCATGACTCAATTGTGGAATAATATTGAATGCATAAAGTTTATGAACGTCATGACATCTTCTGGGTCATCTGCATGATGAGTGCTCATTGTATTTTTCTATACATTGTGAGCATAACATTTTGAACATGGGAATTTTAATTGGAAAATAAATATGACGTCCTCAAACTTCATCCCATAGCACAGAACGTAAAGTGGTTTTCTTTCTCACTAACTAGTTTTCGGAAATAGGAGAACAAAGTGGGAGGAAGGAGCGCATAGCGCAGCCGGATACAATGATGCTTTCGCTCAGGATAGATTGCCTTGTATCACTCCCATACAGCGCCGAGATCCGAGACGAGAATTGCATCGCATTTTGGTCTCATCGGTGAAAGGCTAGCTGAGATCCCCTGTCAACTCATTGGAAATGCAGCGATCGATCATGGAAAGATTTCGATGGGATGGGGGCGCGGGTGGGGGTGAGGAAAATGGGGTTAGGGACGGGGGGAAGGCGGAGAGGGAGGGGCGTACGGGGAACCATTAATTTAGGCATATGCCCGCTGTGTAGACGAGGGATCTACCATGCACCGCACAGTGCATGCATTATCGAGGATCAGTTGAGTAGAGGGAACTCGCGGAGAAAGCGACTCTGCAGATGCAGTGCAGAAGTAGATGAACACAGGGAAGAACATTATAATCGTTTTCATCTAAGTACACTTTGTATTCCACGAGAATCTATCAGCTCGGCTCCACCTTGCATACATAAAATGAAGTCTAATTGCACGATAACCTACGGTACAATATACAAAAATACTAGATCTAATTTTTAAGTGATGCCCTGGGGATA